>NC_083576.1:35910759-36108259 GCF_027579695.1 Neoarius graeffei | reverse complement strand
CCAACATTAGTGTGTGACCTCACAAATGCGCTTCTGGAAGAATGGTCAAAAATTCCCATAAACACACTCCTAAACCTTGTTGACAGCCTTCCCAGAAGAGTTGAAGCTGTTCTAGCTGCAAAGGGTGGACCGACATCATATTGAACCCTATGGATTAGGAATGGGATGTCACTTAAGCTCATATGCGAGTCAAGGCAGGTGAGCAAATACTTTTGGCAATATAGTGTATTTCTTCTTCTCCTATTAATTTTGCCAAGTCATGAAATTTGGATTACAGCATAGTAAAACACTATATATCCGTGGAAGCAAAAAATAATGGTCCCAATGTCTTCTTGTCTTACTCAGTCATTATTGCTGGGATCAGAGTACATGAATTCAGCCCAGTTTTGACATGCTTCTTGACATGAACAGCCCTTGTAGTGTAACATAATCGATGAACAGCAATGTTGCATCTGGGACACTCCACAACACCTCGACAAAAAGTCTAGCATCTCAGAATTTTTTGTATTTTGTAGTTTGAAAACACCTATGACATGTTCCTTGATGGCCATGATTGAGAATTTCTTGACCCTTCTCCCAGATGACACACAAGGACATGAACAAGGAGTGGTCAGGGTCAAACTTGTAGTGTTGTCAGTGTCCCGACCAAGACACAGCAAGAATATATGGCACTATGATTGCCTAATCTGACATGGTGACCATCATGAAAGACAAAAATATTCTTCAGTCTGATCCTAGTATTAGGGGCAGGGACAGAAAGTGCTTGGCCCCCTTAACTGCTTGCAGTTATAGTTAATTCGATGTTCAAGTCTGCGCTTTAATTACATGGGTATTGATCATGTATTTTCCTCCACGTATTACTATTGCACATTTTCATCTTCAGCCAAATATAAAATTAAAAAAAAAAGAGACCTCAGGATGTTATACCTTTTTTTAAGACAAGTTTATGCTTTTATCTTCCATACAAATGGTCAAGTTAAGATCATTTTAGCTCTATAGCCACAAAGAGGTTAATTAAAATAATTTTGAAAAATGATCTCAAAAAGATTGAGTAACCATCCTAACAGTCAAAAGTTTGGACACACCAACTTCAGTGGTTTTTCTTTATTTTTACTAATTAAAAGACATTTCATGTCTTAAAGTAATGATGGACCATTGTTTCTCTTTACTTGAGCGGTTCTTGATATAATATGGATTACTACGGTTGTTAAATAGGGCTATTTACTGTATTTTTTTAATTTACTATTTGATGGTCTCAAATGCATTATCAAGGCAAGAAATTCCACTAATTAACTTTTGACAAGGGACACCTGTTAATTGAAAAGCATTCCAAGTGACTACCTCATGAAGCTGGTTAAGATAATACCACTAGTATGTAAAGCTGTCATCAAGGTAAACAGTGGCTACTTTGAAGAATCTAATATATGAAGCATATTTAACACTTTTTTGTTTACCACATAATTCCATATACGTTCCATGTGTTACTTCATATTTTGATGTCTTCAGTATTGTCCTCAAAATAGAAAATAGTCAAAATCCAGAAAAACCTAAGAATGAGTTGGTGTGTACAAACATTTGACCATGTACTATCCAAGCATGTATTAAGGGGCAGGGGGATTTTTTTGGGGGTTGGACCCTTTAAAAACTTTACATATTTACAATGCATGTAACAAATGAAATCAACTCAGAAAAATGCTACAAAGACAGGAAAAAGTCTAAAATGTAGGTATTACATTAAAATAACATCTAAGGAAAAAAAAGACATACGGATAATTTTTAAGAATTTTTAGTTTGTAAATCCAAGCATTGTACATCTTTATATTGCAAGTCTTTCTCTATACTAAAGCTACTACTCCACAGTATCACACAAGCACAATAATTACTTTACAAAATGAGCAACTAATTCACTCAATCCTTACATGCACTTAGATATAGAAACAGATGTGTTTACTATGTGAAGACAGACAGAAACAGCCTTGGGGAACCTATACTGATTTGTCTTGAAAGAATGGCACACTGCTGTAATTTTCTGATACCACAACAGCTTTTCAAAAAATAAAAGCACCTCTTTCCCACAGGCACACAGTTTTCAATAATACACTTTTTAGAACCCAAAAGGTAGCGTTTTCCAATTTTCATTTATCAAGTCCTCTAACAATTTGCTTTAAATATAGTCATCATCCACAGGTTCTCCATGCATGTCACAGTAATGGATGAATATAACAACCACCCGCTGGAACACACCTAGCTGCATCTGACGACGTTCCGATATCTCCTCACCAATGGTCTCCATGCAGATATCAGTTGAAAGCTGTCCTTTGCGCCGTGGAGCATAGATAGTAGCTGGGAGAGAAAAAGATGTAAAATTACAAAAGCTTAAGCAAAAAAAACCAAACCAACAAGCAAAAAACTTTTGATTGGTTATGCATTTTCATGTTTTTATCAATAGTTTTATTCTGATTAGTATTGGAGCGCTTTGATCATTCTCCTACATGTCAACTTATACAGTTTCCCTGTATTTTGTACGGGAAAATACAATTTTTTGGCTAATACGGCATATACTGATTTTCATACGGGAAAATTACATTTTGTATCATCCGAGATTTTTTCTGTTACTCTGAGAAAATTTTCTTAGCATCCCCCATTTATTTTTTCAAACACGCATGCCCAATGAAACAGAACTATTTTCGACTTATGGTTTTCTAGTTGCACGTGGTTTTCTCTGTCATTGATTTGTGGTTAAGCAGTCCTCGTGTTTCACCCATGCCCAATGAAACGGAACTATTTTCGATTTGTGGTTTTCTAGTTGCACGTGGTTTTCTCGGTCATTAATTTGTGGTTGAGCAGTCCTAACACACATGCCCAATGAAACAGAACTATTTTTGATTTGTAGACCATTTTTCAGAGCAGCGAAAAAAATGTTTCCCGATTCAAAGACTGCACAGGTAAGCATTTGTGTTTAAGTTTTTACTGTTTGCATGTAGGAAAGCTTCCTCCATTATCATGATAATTTAGGGAGGCGATACTGGGAGGCACCGTTTATATAACGGCAATTGTAGTTACCCAGCGATTTTGCTTGCCTAAACATTTTAATTGCTGATAGACATTTTACAACCCCGATTCCAAAAAAGTTGGGACAAAGTACAAATTGTAAATAAAAACGGAATGCAATAATTTACAAATCTCAAAAACTGATTTTGTATTCACAATAGAACATAGACAACATATCAAATGTCAAAAGTGAGACATTTTGAAATTTCATGCCAAATATTGGCTCATTTGAAATTTCATGACAGCAACACATCTCAAAAAAGTTGGGACAGGGGCAATAAGAGGCTGGAAAAGTTAAAGGTACAAAAAAGGAACAGCTGGAGGACCAAATTGCAACTCATTAGGTCAATTGGCAATAGGTCATTAACATGACTGGGTATAAAAAGAGCATCTTGGAGTGGCAGCGGTTCTCAGAAGTAAAGATGGGAAGAGGATCACCAATCCCCCTAATTCTGCGCCGACAAATAGTGGAGCAATATCAGAAAGGAGTTTGACAGTGTAAAATTGCAAAGAGTTTGAACATATCATCATCTACAGTGCATAATATCATCAAAAGATTCAGAGAATCTGGAAGAATCTCTGTGCGTAAGGGTCAAGGCCAGAAAACCATACTGGGTGCTCGTGATCTTCGGGCCCTTAGACGGCACTGCATCACATACAGGCATGCTTCTGTATTGGAAATCACAAAACAGGCTCAGGAATATTTCCAGAGAACATTATCTGTGAACACAACTCACTGTGCCATCCGCCGTTGCCAGCTAAAACTCTATAGTTCAAAGAAGAAGCCGCATCTAAACATTATCCAGAAGTGCAGACGTCTTCTCTGGACCAAGGCTCATTTAAAATGGACTGTGGCAAAGTGGAAAACTGTTTTGTGGTCAGATGAATCAAAATTTGAAGTTCTTTATGGAAATCAGGGACGCCGTGTCATTCGGACTAAAGAGGAGAAGGACGACCCAAGTTGTTATCAGCGCTCAGTTCAGGAGCCTGCATCTCTGATGGTATGGGGTTGCATTAGTGCATGTGGCATGGGCAGCTTACACATCTGGAAAGATACCATCAATGCTGAAAGGTATATCCAGGTTCTAGAGCAACGTATGCTCCCGTCCAGACGATGTCTCTTTCAGGGAAGACCTTGCATTTTCCAACATAACAATGCCAAACCACATACTGCATCAATTACAGCATCATGGCTGCATAGAAGAAGGGTCTGGGTACTGAACTGGCCAGCCTGCAGTCCAGATCTTTCACCCATAGAAAACACTTGGCGCATCATAAAACGGAAGATACGACAAAAAAGACCTAAGACAGTTGAGCAACTAGAATCCTACATTAGACAAGAATGGGTTAACATTCCTATCCCTAAACTTGAGCAACTTGTCTCCTCAGTCCCCAGACGTTTACAGACTGTTGTAAAGAGAAAAGGGGATGTCTCACAGTGGTAAACATGGCCTTGTCCCAACTTTTTTGAGATGTGTTGTCATGAAATTTAAAATCCCCTAATTTTTCTCTTTAAATGATACATTTTCTCAGTTTAAACATTTGTCATCTACATTCTATTCTGAATAAAATATGGAATTTTGAAACTTCCACATCATTGCATTCTGTTTTTATTTACAATTTGTACTTTGTCCCAACTTTTTTGGAATCGGGGTTGTATCCTCCTGAAAACCAACCCATAGACTTGTGTCCTCTGTAGTTGACATTTATTTTACGTGCACACCCTCTTACTCTTTCAAGCTATTCACTTGAATCCTGGTGTCTTGTAAACAGTGCATCCTTTTTTTTTTAATTCTAAATTGTAAGTTGTTTTTTTTTTAACCCTACCTAGTAAGGAAATCACAACAAAAGAGAAATTGAGAGAGACATTTTTTCATGGTTCCCAGGAGGATATGTAGACACAGATGACCAATACTCGTTACTACCATCAGTCGTCAGTAAACTGGAAAAGTATTGAATGAAGAGTAATGGTAGTAATAACCATTGGTAACCTGTCTCTTAAATGTGTAGTAGGAAATGGAAGCAATTTAACACCATCTACATGTTTGCCGTGCTCTGATTTTCTTTTATTGACCAGGAAAATAATCTGTACTTGCCAGTTATGTACGTAGACCTAACCTTTTATTCATTTGTTGTTCACCCAGGATTTTGCATGCAAACAAACGCAGATGACTATGGTCGTCAAAGGAAGTTTAGCCCCTGCTTATACAAATCCTGTCATCGAAAAAATGCACCAGCAGCCATTTAGCCTTATGATAGATGAGAGCAATGACAGAAACAGCACCAAGCACTTGGTCATTCTGGCACGCATTTTTGAAGATGTCTGTGTAAAAACCAGAATGCTGGATTTACCAGAACTTGCTTCTGGTAAAGCTTCAGCAATATTTGAAGCTGTTGACAGCTTCATGAGGTAAGAATTTATTCTTTAAATTGTAAAGTGGTGTGCCAGTTTGCTGAATCTGTACATCTGTTTAACAATGTAGACTGGAAGTGTGTAGTAATATGTATAATATTATAAATACCTTTGTAACTTTTATAATTACAAAATGAGCATGAATGCATATTTTCAGTGAAAATGACATCCCCTGGGCCAACATGGTTGGGTTTGCAAGTGACAATTGCAACACCATGATTGGCAGGAAAGATTCTGTTTTGACCAGGCTCCAAGCAAAAAGTCCCAAGATTTTTAGGTATGTTTCATAAGTTGATTTTATATATATATATATATATATATATATATATATATATATATATATATATATATATATATACACACACACACACACACACACACAGTGCCTTGAAAAAGTATTCATACCCTTTGAACTTTTTCACATTTTTACACCTTATAACCACGAACTTGAAAGCTTTTGAGATTTTATGTGATGGACCAACACAGAGTAGCACATAATTGTGAAGTGAAATGAAAATGATAAATGGTCTTCAAAATTTTAAACAAATAAAAATCTGAAAAATGTGGTGTGCATTTGTATTCAGCCCCCTGTACTCTGATACTTCAAAATACAATCCAGTGCAATCAATTGCCTTCAGAAGTCATCTAATTAGTTAATAGAGTCCTACTGTGTGTAATTTACTCTCAGCATAAATACACTTGTTCTGTGAAGGCCTCAGTGGTTTGTTAGAGAACACTGAAGAACAAACAGCATCATGATGACCAAAGAACTCACCAGACAGGTCAGGGATAAAGTTCTGGAGAAGTTTAAAGCAGGGTTAGGTTATAAAAAAATATCCCAAGCTCTGAACATCTCAAGAAGCACTGTTCAATCCATCATTCAAAAATGGAAAAAGTATGGCACAACTGCAAACCTACCAAGACAGGGCCGTCCACCTAAACTGACAGAGCGAGCAAGGAGAGCACTGGTCAGAGAAGCAGCCAAGAGGCCCATGATCACTCTGGAGGAGCTGCAGAAATCCACAGCTCAGGTGGGAGAATCTGTGTACAGGACAACTATAAGTCATACACTCCACAAATCTGGCCTTTTTAGAAGAGTGGCAAAAAGAAAGCCATTGTTCAAAGATAGGCATAAGAAGTCCCATTTGCAGTTTGCCAGAAGCCATGTAGGGGACACAGCAAACATGTGGAAGAAGGTGCTTTGGTCAGATGAGACCAAAGTTGAACTTTTTGGCCTACATGCAAAGCGCTATGTGTGGTGGAAAACGAACACTGCTCATCACCCTGCACACACCATCCCCACTGTGAAACATGGTGGTGGCAGCATCATGCTATGGGGATGCTTTTCTTCAGCAGGGACAGGGAAGCTGGTCAGAGTTGATGGGAAGATGGACGGAGCTAAATACAGGACAATCCTGGAAGAAAACCTGTTGGAGACTGCAAAAGACTTGAGACTGGAAAGGAGATTCACCTTCCAGCAAGACAATGACCTTAAACATACAGCCAGAGCTATAATGGAATGGTTTAGATAAAAAAATATTCATGTGTTAGAATGGCCCAGTCAAAGTCCAGACCTAAATCCCATTGAGCATCTGTGGCAAGACTTGAAAATTGCTGTTCACAGAAGCTCTCCATCCAATCTGGCTGAGCTTGAGCTATTTTGCAAAGAAGAATGGGCAAAAAATGTCAGTGTCTGGATGTGCAAAGCTGGTAGAGACATACCACAAAAGACTTGCAGCTGTAATTGCAGCAAAATGTGGCTCTACAAAGTATTGACGCAGGGGGGCTGAATACTAATGCACATCACATTTTTCAGATTTTTATTTGTTTAAAATTTTGAAGACCATTTATCATTTTTGTTTTTCACAATTATGTGCTACTCTGTGTTGGTCTAGCACATAAAATCTCAATAAAAAACTTTTAAGTTCGTGGTTGTAAGATGGAAAAATGTGAAAAAGTTCAAGGGGTATGAATACTTTTTCAAGGCACTGTACACACACACACCAAGATTTTCTCAGAATAGTACTCCAATACTGTACTTATTCTACTGTTATTTCTGTTTCAGCATTGGCTGCATTTGCCACTTGGCAAATCTGTGTGTGAAGGCGGTGTGAAGGCACTGCCATTTAAAGTAGATGACCTTCTCGTGAATGTGTTCTACTTTTTCCACCACAGCTCAAAGCGCATTCAGGACTTCAAAGCATTTCAGCAGTTTACAGAGGTTAGCTAACAGACCTATCGTATAGCTAAAACATAAGGAGTCTTTGAGATTCTCTTCTGGTAGTCTTCCAGCTTTTCCTCAATTAATTGTTCTACATTCAATTCTAGGTAGAGGAGCAGCAGATCTTGAAGCACTGTCCTACCCATTGGCTGTCCCTAGAGAAAGTCTGTAACCGCCTGCCTTGCGAAGCTACTTTGACAGTCATAAAGATGTTGAGAAACCGGGCAAAGTCAAGTCGATAAATGACAGGCTACAGGAACCCCTGACTGAGCTTATACTGTTGTTCCTGCAGTACATTATGCCAGTGCTCAATCAGTTTAACATCCTTTTTCAAGGGGAGGATTGCATGGCTGGCAGTCTCCTCCCTGAGCTGGACAGGCTTCTACAGAAGTTTGCTGTGAAGTTCTTGAAGCTGAAGCATGTCAAGTCCTGCAGGAACCTTAGGGAATTTGATGTGGGCAACCAGGAGCTGCAGCAGTCCAATGACAAGCTGGCAGTGGGGCCTGCAGTCAGATCTCACCTGGTGGAGCTAGAGGAAGACCTGGACGCAAAAACTGTCCAGGTCGTCTTCTCCTCTGTCAGAGGATTTTATGAGGCTGCTGCCAGGAAGATGATGGATAAATTTCTATTTGACAATGAAGTGTTGGTCAATCTTGCAGTATTAGATCCATCTGAAAAGGATGACCTGGACTATAGTGGTGTTGTCAATTTAACTTCCTCTTTTGGCTTTTACCTGGACCTGGAGCAGTTGAAGGAGGAGTGGGAGGACTTTCAGCTTATACCAGATGATGTTGTGGCATGCAGGGCAAATGATGGCAAAAAAGTACTAATAGATGTATATTGGGGAAAGGTCTTTGATGTAAAAACTGCTCTGGGTGTTGCCAGGTTTCCAGTGCTGAAACAACTTTTTACTGCTTTACTGTGCCTCCCACATAGCAATGCAGATAGTGAGAGGGCTTTTTCATTTGTTAGGAAAATTCATATAGGAGTACAAAAAAAAAATATGGCTGCAGACGACTTCAGGAGAGGTCATTCACAGCATCCCCCCCCCCGACCATCGATGGTGCTGCAGTGGAGAGGGTGAGCAGCACCAAATTCCTAGGGGTACACATTGCTGAGGACCTCTACTGGTCCAACAACATCACATTGCTGGCCAAGAAGGCTCAAACTCGCCTCTACTTCCTCCGCAAACTGAGAAGTGCATGAGTCCCACCCCCCATCATGTGCTCATTCTACAGGGGCACCAGTGAAAGTGTCCTCACTGGCTGCATCACTGCGTGGTACGGAGGCTGCAGTGCCTCCCGCCGGAAAAATCTGCAACACATAGTGAACACGACCAGCAAGATCATCGGTACCCATCAGCCCTCCCTGACGGACATCTATCACTCCTGTCTCATCCGCAGAGCCATCAGCATTGCTAGTGACACCTCCCACCCTTCACACTCACTCTTCAGCCTCCTGCCCTCAGGGAAAAGGTATTGGAGCCTCCGGGCCCGCTCCACAAGACTGCTAAACAGCTTCATCCACTAGGCTGTCAGGTTGCTGAACTCTATCCACTACCTACCCCTGGTCTGTAACACATTCATTCACACAAGAAAACTCTCTCATCCGTTTGCACATCACAAACATTAGCATTACTCAACCGTTTGCACATCACACCACAAACATTAGCATTACTGCTGTATCTGTATCTGCTGCTATTGCTCATTTGCACTAATATCATATACACCTCATAAGCTGCTCTTCTAGCACCTTCTCCGTTATTGTACTGTATTGCACTACTACTATTTTGTACATTGTTTGATTTTAGAGTGTATTTTTATTCATATATTTTTTTTTCTTAATTTTTTATCTATATTTATTGTTTTTCTTAATTTTTTTTTATTTTGTGTGTAACCTTTATCTGTTTTTTACAAGTAAGGTGAGAGAGAAACGGTATTTTGATTCTCCTACAGTATATGTTCTAGATATATAGTGAATTGACAATAAAGAATCTTTGACACATTAACTGCATATCTGCAAATTAAAATTAACTGTGATGAGGAGCTGCAACTTCTGCCCAAGCAGTGATTTTATAGCTAGTGCCAAATCTGCAACATCTTTGTACAACAAAGAACACTCCAAAAAGGAATAAGATTCAAATTCTTGTTATAAATTACTGGGAAGAGTTTCATTTTAACTTCATTACTTATTAATATTTTCACTTATCCTTGTTTAGATAATATACTTGATGTGGTTCAGTCATCTTTAGTTGACTTAATATTGATTTAACATTAATACATTTTATTTGCAAAATTTACATAATAATTTACATAATAATTTAAATTTAATTTTAATTTAATTTAAAAATTTACATAATTCTGGTATTACTGATACAATGTATATTAAATAATTAAGTTTATAGTTCAGTCATTCTCTTTAGTAGATAATCATTTCCTTGACTGTACATATAGGCCTTTTTAATTCAGTTGTTTTCTCTGGGATCTAAAATGTATTTTTATTCAGTACATGCTTATTTGATCCCTTTAACTTGATGCAGTGTGATAAATATGCCTATTACAATAGGAGTGTATAATGTGGAATAAAACAATCAGTGCTTTGGATATTGAATTTTTTTCTCGTGTATAAGGGCTCATGGGTGTTTGTACTGTAAGTCAAGTCAACTTTTTTGTCAAATATGCTATACATGCTCGACATACAGCACAGATGAAATTTCAGTCCTCTCTGACCCACAGTGCAAACAGGCAATGCAATAAATAAAAATAGAATAATTGAAATAAACAATATAAACAGTATAAACACTAGATAAGAACTAGACATAGACTAAACACTCATATACAGGTGCTGGTCATATAATTAGAATATCATGAAAAAGTTGATTTATTTCAGTAATTCCATTCAAAAAGTGAAACTTTGATATTATATTCATTCATTACACACAGACTGATATATTTCAAATGTTTATTTCTTTTAATGTTGATGATTATAACTGACAACTAATGAAAATCCCAAATTCAGTATCTCAGAAAATTAGAATATTACTTAAGACCAATACAAAAAAAGGATTTTTAGAAATGTTGGCCAACTGAAAAGTATGAACATGAAAAGTATGAGCATGTACAGCACTCAATACTTAGCTGGGGCTCCTTTTGCCTGAATTACTGCAGCAATGTGGCGTGGCATGGAGTCGATCAGTCTGTGGCACTGCTCAGGTGTTATGAGAGCCCAGGTTGCTCTGATAGTGGCCTTCAGCTTTTCTGCATTGTTGGGTCTGGCATATCGCATCTTCCTCTTCACAATACCCCATAGATTTTCTTTGGGGTTAAGGTCAGGCGAGTTTGCTGGCCAATTAAGAACAGGGATACCATGGTCCTTAAACCAGGTACTGGTAGCTTTGGCACTGTGTGCAGGTGCCAAGTCCTGTTGGAAAATGAAATCTGCATCTCCATAAAGTTGGTCAGCAGCAGGAAGCATGAAGTGCTCTAAAACTTCCTGGTAGATGGCTGCGTTGACCTTGGAACTCAGAAAACACAGTGGACCAACACCAGCAGATGGCATGGCACCCTAAGCCATCACTGACTGTGGAAACTTTACACTGGACCTCAAGCAACGTGGATTCTGTGCCTCTCCTCTCTTCCTCCAGACTCTGGGACCTTGATTTCCAAAGGAAATGCAAAATTTACTTTCATCAGAGAACATAACTTTGGACCACTCAGCAGCAGTCCAGTCCTTTTTGTCTTTAGCCCAGGCGAGACGCTTCTGACGCTGTCTCTTGTTCAAGAGTGGCTTGACACAAGGAATGCGACAGCTGAAACCCATGTCTTGCATATGTCTGTGCGTGGTGGTTCTTGAAGCACTGACTCCAGCTGCAGTCCACTCTTTGTGAATCTCCCCCACATTTTTGAATGGGTTTTGTTTCACAATCCTCTCCAGGGTGCGGTTATCCCTATTGCTTGTACACTTTTTTCTCCCACATCTTTTCCTTCCCTTTGCCTCTCTATTAATGTGCTTGGACACAGAGCTCTGTGAACAGCCAGCCTCTTTAGCAATGACCTTTTGTGTCTTGCCCTCCTTGTGCAAGGTGTCAATGGTTGTCTTTTGGACAACTGTCAAGTCAGCAGTCTTCCCCATGATTGTGTAGCCTACAGAACTAGACTGAGAGACCATTTAAAGGCCTTTGCAGGTGTTTTGAGTTAATTAGCTGATTAGAGTGTGGCACCAGGTGTCTTCAATATTGAACCTTTTCACAATATTCTAATTTTCTGAGATACTGAATTTGGGGTTTTCATTAGTTGTCAGTTATAATCATCAGAATTAAAAGAAATGAACATTTGATATACATCAGTCTGTGTGTAATGAATGAATATAATATTCAAGTTTCACTTTTTGAATGGAATTACTGAAATAAATCAACTTTTTCATGATATTCTAATTATATGACCAGCACCTGTATATACAGTATATATATATATATATATATATATATATATATATATATATATATATACACACACACACACACACACACACACACACACACATTATATATATATATATATATATATATATATATATATATATATATATAAAAAATGTGTGTGTGTGTGTGTTGGGGGGGAAACTGTGAGGGTGACATGTCAGATGCTGAGGGGGGGGGGGGGCAGGGGGGTGTGCAGGCAGAATCTGTGGCAGGGGGCAGGAGGGGCAGAACAGGGAGGGAGTTGAGCCTCCTGACCGCCTGGTGAAAGAAACTGTCCTTGAGCCTTCTGGTTTTGGCCCGGAGACTCCGCAGTCTCCTCCCCGATGGCAGCAGACTGAAGAGGCTGCGAGATGGGTGGGTGGGGTCACCTGCAATCCTGATGGCTTTGCGGGTGAGGCAGGAGTTATAGATATCCATAAGAGAAGGGAGAGAGACACCAATGATCCTCTCAGCTGCTCTCACGATGCGCTGCAGAGTCTTGCAGCAGGACACGGTGCAGGTGCCATACCACACGGTGATGCAGCTGGTCAGGATGTTCTCAATGGTGCCTCTGTAGAATGTGTGCATGATGGGGGCCGGGACTCTTGCTCTCCTCAGTTTGCGGAGGAAGTACAGACGCTGTTGGGCTTTTTTGGCCAGTGATGCGGTGTTGTTGCTCCAGGACAGGCCTTCAGAGATGTGCTCACCAAGTTGTAAGGGAAAAGTACAGATTTTGTAAGGGCATCGGCAACTAAAGGTTGACATATATGCATTCTTGTCTTTTATCCTTTTGTCATGTTTTATCCTGTCTGATCTGTTGTTGTCTGTGATGTCTGAAATTGTGTCAATGGATGTTTTTTATTTTCAACTGCAAACCAAATCTACCTATGGGTATGAATAAAGTAACCTGAACCTCACTGACAAAAGCAGGTCTCCTCCACAACACCTCCCCTGAGTGGTAGCCCCTTGGCAGTCTCCAAGGGACAGTCCTCTATTTGGGCACCAAGATTCCACAGCACCTCACACAGTCACACCTCACACATTCACTCCCACTGTGCCACCCACCACCGTGGGTGGTACGGTAGTGTAGTGGTTAGCACGGTCGCCTCACAGCAAGAAGGTTCTGGGTTCGAACCCAGCGGCTGGGAAGGGCCTTTCCGTGTATGCGTGGGTTTCCTCCGGGTGCTCCGGTTTCCCCCACAGGACGGCCTTGGGCTGAGATGCCCTTGAGCGAGGCACCTGACTCCCGACTGCTTCCTGGGCGCTGTTAGCATGACTGCCCACTGCTCTGGGTATGTGTGTGTGCATGTGTGTGTTCACTGCTTCAGATGGGTTAAATGCAGAGAGGAAATTTCACAAGTGTGTGATGAATAAAGTTGTGTTTTCTTCTTTCTTTCTTTTCCCCACCCCTTGCCACATTTGTAAATAAAAATTTTTTCTTACACCTAACCCAATGGTGTGAATTATTGCATTCTTGATGACCTTACCAAGCCTTATACACTATATTGCCAAAAGCATTTGCTCACCCATCCAAATTATTGGAATCAGGTGTTCCAATCACTTCCATGGCCACAGGTGCATAAAATCAAGCACCTAGGCATGCAGACTGTTTTTACAGTTTGGAGCTGGCCCCTTCCTTTTCCAACATGACTGTGCACCAGTGCACAAAGCAAGGTCCAAAAAGACATGGATGACAGAGTCTGGTGTGGATGAACTTGACTGGCCTGCACAGAGTCCTGACCTCAACCTGATAGAACACCTTTGGGATGAATTAGAGTGCAGACTGAGAGCCAGGCCTTCTTGTCCGACATCAGTGTGACACCTCACAAATGCGCTTCTGGAAGAATGGTCAAAAATTCCCATAAACACACTCCTAAACCTTGTGGACAGCCTTCCCAGAAGAGTTGAAGCTGTTTTAGCTGCAAAGGGTGGACCGATGTCATATTGAACCCTATGGATTATGAATGGGATGTCACTTAAGCTCATACAGTTAGGTCCATAAATATTTGGACAGAGGCAACATTTTTCTAATTTTGGTTCTGTACATTACCACAATGAATTTTGAACAAAACAATTCAGATGCAGTTGAAGTTCAGACTTTCAGCTTTAATTCAGTGGGTTAAACAAAATGATTGCATAAAAATGTGAGGAACTAAAGCATTTTTGAAACACAATCCCTTCATTTCAGGGGCTCAAAAGTAATTGGACAAATTAAATAATTGTAAATAAAATGTTCATTTCTAATACTTGGTTGAAAACCCTTTGTTGGCAATGACTGCCTGAAGTCTTAAACTCATGGACATCACCAGACGCTGTGTTTCCTCCTTTTTAATGCTGTTCCAGGCCTTCACTGCAGCGGTTTTCAGTTGCTGTTTGTTTGTGGGCCTTTCTGTCTGAAGTTTAGTCTTTAACAAGTGAAATGCATGCTCAATTGGGTTGAGATCAGGTGACTGACTTGGCCATTCAAGAATATTCCACTTCTTTGCTTTAATAAACTCCTGGGTTGCTTTGGCTTTATGTTTTGGCTCATTGTCCATCTGTATTATGAAACGCCGACCAATCAGTTTGGCTGGATTTGAGCACACAGTATGTCTCTGAATACCTCAGAATTCATCCGGCTGCTTCTGTCCTGTGTCACACCATCAATAAACACTAGTGACCCAGTGCCACTGGCAGCCATGCATGCCCAAGCCATCACACTGCCTCCGCCGTGTTTTACAGATGATGTGGTATGCTTTGGATCATGAGCTGTACCACGCCTTCGCCATACTTTTTTCTTTCCATCATTCTGGTAGAGGTTGATCTTGGTTTAATCTGTCCAAAGAATGTTCTTCCAGAACTGTGCTGGCTTTTTTAGATGTTTTTTAGCAAAGTCCAATCTAGCCTTTTTATTCTTGAGGCTTATGACTGGCTCGCACCGTGCAGTGAACCCTCTGTATTTACTTTCATGCAGTCTTCTCTTTATGGTAGATTTGTATATTGATACGCCTACCTCCTGGAGAGTGTTGTTCACTTGGTTGACTGTTGTGAAGGGGTTTCTCTTCACCATGGAAATTATTCTGCGATCATCCAATTGTCCACTGTTGTTTTCTGTGAGTGTCCAGGTCTTTTTGCATTGATGAGTTCACCAGTGCTTTCTTTCTTTCTCAGGATGTACCAAACTGTAGATTTTGCCACTCCTAATATTGTAGCAATTTCTCGGATGGGTTTTTTTCTGTTTTCGCAGCTTAAGGATGGCTTGTTTCACCAGCATGGAGAGCTCCTTTGACCGCATGTTTTCTTCACCGCAAAATCTTCCAAATGCAAGCACCATACCTCAAATTAACTCCAGGCCTTTTATCTGCTTAATTGAGAATGACATAATGAAGGAATTGCCCACACCTGCCCATGAAACAGCCTTTGAGTCAATTGTCCAATTACTTTTGGTCCCTTTAAAAACAGGGTGGCACATGTTAAGGAGCTGAAACTCCTAAACCCTTCATCCAATTTTAATGTGGATACCCTCAAATGAAAGCTGAAAGTCTGGACTTTGTCCATGTCCATTATATAACTATAACTTGAATATGTTTCAGTAAACAGGTAAAAAAACAAAATTTGTGTCAGTGTCCAAATATATATGGACCTAACTGTATGTGAGTCAAGGCAGGTGAGCAAATACCTTTGGCAATATAGTCTATGTTATGCTGTTATTCTGGTTCTCGACTCTCACGTCTGTATTTTGGATTCTACTTTCGTCTTTGCCTCTTCCAGTCTGTTTGTGCCTTACTTGACCTTTGGCTGTCCTCTGTTTTTGATTCTGTGCCTGCTTCTTATTTTATAATAAAAAGTCTTCTGTAATTACATCCATCATCCGCCACTTTCCTGACAGAATACTTCGCCAACACATAGATGTAGCAGAGGAGAACAGGCACGCTGCTCAGCCTGGATCTGTTATTTTTGTTCCACGGCGAGGGCTTAACATACCAGCTCAAGATAACGGGGTGGCGCAGTCGCCAAATGGATTTTTGCTGCAATTCAGCTTTTTGTTTGAGGACTTGGTGGAGCCCAAATCGCCAGAGTGCTTATGGGTGAGGTGCATTATCTACTGGCTCACTGGACCAGCACACTGGTGGGAAGGACACCTAATGAAAATGCAGCAGCCATGCCTCTGGAGTTCCCAGTGATTAGCTGAGAAACTCAAGTCCTGGTTCCAGACCTCCAGGAAGGAGGACCCCCAGAATTTCTCTTTTTTTTTTTTGGTTGGGGGAAGGGGGGAGGGGCTGAGACTCCAGAGGCTGATGCAGTAGCAGAGGAGGGGGCTGTTGATCCGGAGCTCCCTTCAGAGGCCGATGCAGCAACAGAGAAGTAGGCCTTCACTCCAGAATTCCCTCCAGACGTCAACGCAGCGGCCCCTGCTCCACAGCCAATGCCAGGTGCTGACAGAGTGGCCTCCGCTCCAAATTTCAATGAGAACGAGCTCTTCGCTGTGCACCTGACTTCAAGGAGTTTGTCACTCTGCCGTCTGGCTTCAGCATGAACGAGCTCTTCCCTCCATCATCAGGCTTTGAGGATGCCTGTCCACTTGTCAAGTCAAGGTTATTTGTGTAGCGCTTTTAACAATAAACATTATCGCAAAGCAGCTTTACAGAATTTGAACAACTTAAAACATGAGCTAATTTTATCCCTAATCTATCCCCAATGAGCAAGCCTGTGATGATGGTGGCAAGGAAAAACTCCCTCAGACGACATGAGGAAGAAACCTTGAGAGGAACCAGACTCAAAAGGGAACCCATCCTCATTTGGGCAACAACAGACAGCCTGACTATAATATTAACAGTTTTAACATGAAGACAGTTTCGTTGATGATGTAACTCTTCATTGATGGAAACTTGAGTGCAAAACCGTTCATGACAACTGCAGTCCTAAAGTTAGCAAGTCAACTGTAGTCCTCAGCCATAAAAGCATTACTGTAAGAGTCCAGAGCATCCTCCAGATGTAACTTTCAACTGTCCTCATGGGGCCATCCTCCACTTGTGTCCTTGCCCCCATTTAAGGTTGTACCAGAACCCAAACCTCTGCCCAAGCCCATGTTCTAGTGCCATGTCTCTCCTGAGCCAGAGTAGAGCACTGATGGCACTATGTCCAATGTCAGGTTCTTGTCCCTGGGGTCATCCAAGAGGGATTTTAGTTCCTGGAGGGAGCTCTTTAGGAGGTTCTGTCACATCTGCACCTGGCACGCATCAAACTTCCACTCGTGCATTTGCACTCTGAGCAGCACGCACCTCAAAGAATAATTGCACACACCTTTCCCGGATTAAAGCGCAGTCAGCTCGCATTTATAAACACAGTGCAGAATGTTTAGTCATCCTTCTTTTGTCATTAGTAATAGCTTTATTTGTGATGTGTATATTAGATGGCTCGCTGACAGAAGAAGACTGCAGCTTTAGAGGTGCGCATCCAGACTCTAGAGAGGTTTAGTGAGAATGAGAGCAGTGTAGTTTATGCAGGGGAAAGTCTGGATGTCCTAGGTGGACCTAGCAATTCCCCAACTCCAGCATGAGAGTCCTCACAGCAGGGCAAATGGGTGACGACTTGGCAGCATAATTGCAGAACCAAAGCTACTGCTAAGACTCGCCCATGGGAGCACCATTAGTAATCTAATTAATATATAAAATTAGATCATACTGAATGTATAGCCACTGCCAGCACCTTTGATCTAAAGGTAGAATTATTAAATATCAGATCTCTTACATCTAAAGCGCAAATTTAATGAACTTATTATTGATTAGGAGTTTAAATAACTGTGTTTAACAGAAACATGGATTAAACCAGCGGCATGTGGTGTAGTGGTTAGCACCGTCACCTCACAGCAAGAAGGTCCTGGGTTTGAGCCCAGCGGCCAACAGGGCCTTTCTGTGTGAAGTTTGCATGTTCTCCCCATGTCTGCGTGGGTTTCCTCGTGGGTGTTCGGGTTTCCCTCACAGTCCAGACACATGTAGGTTAGGCTAATTGGTGGCTCTAAATTGACCGTAGGTGTGAATGTGAATGGTTGTCTGTCTGTATGTGTTAGCCCTGCAATGACCTGGCAACTTGTCCAGGGTGTACCCTGTCTTTTGCCCATAGTCAGCTGGGATAGGCTCCAGCTTGCCTGCGAGCCTGTACAGGATAAGCTGGCGACCCTGTACAGGATAAGCGGGTGGGTGGACAGACGGATTAAACCAAATGTAGCATTAAATGAAGCTAGTCCTCCTAGATACAATTATATACACCAGCCTCATCTAACTGGCAGAGGAGGTGATCTCATCTCATTATCTCTAGCCGCTTTATCCTGTTCTACAGGGTCGCAGGCAAGCTGGAGCCCATCCCAGCTGACTACAGGCGAAAGGCGGGGTACACCCTGGACAAGCCACCAGGTCATCACAGGGCTGACACATAGACACAGACATTCACACTCACACCTATGGTCAATTTACTGTCACTAGTTAACCTAACCTGCATGTCTTTGGACTGTGGGGAGAAACTGGAGCACCCGGAGGAAACCCACATGGACACGGGGAGAACACGCAAACTCCACACAGAAAGGCCCTCACCGGCCACGGGGCTCGAACCCGGACCTTCTTGCTGTGAGGTGACAGCGCTAACCACTACACCACCGTGCCGCCCAGAGGAGGTGATATTGCAGTTATTTATGATTATCCAGGCACAACACAAAAACCCAGACATAAAATGTAATATAGTTGAAGTTCTTCCCACTAACACATGTAGCCACAAAAAATAAGTCTGACCAGTCAGACTTTATTATTTATTTTTTTTGTCACTGCCCACAGCTAATGAATATAGGTGAGAATAGAGACAGAGATTGACTGATAAATTGAGAGCTTTGCGAAAGTGAACTTCTGCTTCACCACTACTGACCAATACAGTGACTACAGCACTGCTGCCTGTTGCTGTTGCCCATTACTTATTATTTACAGGCCCCTGGGGCTATATTCTGAATTTCTCTCTGAATTTGTGGGTTTCATCTCAGACCTGGTTATTTCCTGAGACAAAGCCTTAGTTGTTTGAGACTTTAATATTCACTTTGATAACTCAGAATACAAACATTCAGGTTCACAGTGAAGTTCACAGTTTGTCAGCTCCATGTACTGATATCAAGATATAGATAGGTTTGAAGACATGTCCAGCATGGGGGGAGCTGGAGATAACATCACAATTATTTGCAGATGATGATCTCTTGGCCCCAAGTGAAGTGGACATGCACTTGAATGCTTCACTTCTGAGGGTGAAGAGACTGGGATAAAAACCAACACATCAAAGTAAGATGTCTCTCCAAAGAGTGGGATGCTCCAGCAGGTCAGCAACAGGCAGCAGTGCTGTAGTCACTGTATTGGTCAGTAGTGGTGAAGCAGAAGTTCACTTTCGCAAAGCTCTCAATTTATCAGTCAATCTCTGTCTCTATTCTCACCTATATTCATTAGCTGTGGGCAGTGACAAAAAAAAAAAAAATAATAAAGTTGGAAGTACAGTACTTTAAGTACTAATGCATCTCAAACAGAATATTGTAAAAAATTTCATTTTTTGGTAATTTAATTCAAAAAGGTAAACTTTCATATATTCTATATTCAGTACATGTAAAGTGAAATATTTCAAACCTTTTTTGTTTTAATTTTGATGATTATGGATTATAGCTCATGAAAATCAAAAATCCCACAACTCAAATTATTAGAACATTTCCTAAGCTCAATCAAAAAAGGAAACGTCCAACTTCTGAAAAGGATGTTCATTTATACAATCAATACTTGGTTGGAGCACTTTTACAATGAATTACTGCATCAGTACAGTGTGGCATGGAGGCGATCAGCCTGTGGCACTGCTGAGGTGTTATTGAAGCCCAGTCTGTGAAGATTCTCAGTCATCCAGGTCATGGTAAACTGTGGGTGGTAAAAGAGAGCAACTAGACTTGCTTGAAGATTCTTGAAGACGTTTCACCTCTCATCCGAAAGGCTTCTTCAGTTCTGTCTGACTGGTAGGGAGCATCAGGTATTTATCCTCTCATGGATGAAAAGCTCATCTAAGCTCATCTAAAGCTCACCCTGCTTGACCTCTGCCTGACTACCACTTATTTCCAGTTTAATCAAAGTTTCTACAGACAGAAGCATGGATGTGCCATGGGTTCACCGGTATCCCCTATTGTGGCCAACCTTTACATGGAGGAAGTGGAACATAAAGCTTTGACCACATTTTCAGGAGTTGCTCCCAGCCACTGGTTCAGATACTGAATGTGGATGACACCTGGGTTAAAATCAAAACCCATGAGGTGGAAGCCTTCTCTAAGCACATCAATGCAGTGGATATTAACATCAACTTCACTTGGGAGGATGTCAGTGGGAATAATCTAGCCTTCTTGGATTGTGATGTACACATTAGACAAGACAGAAGCCTGAGCATCGAAGTCTACCGGAAACCCCCACACACAGACCAGTACCTACTCTTTGACTCTCACCACCCACTGGAACACAAATTGGGAGTCATTAGGACCTTGCAACACAGGGCTCAGAATATCCCTACAATCCCTATACATACAACAATAGAGGGAAAAGAGAAGGAGCAGAATCACATCAAGAAAGCACTTCAGAACTGCGGGTATCCCAACTGGTCTTTCCTCAAGAGCAGAAAAAGGAACAGAACGGACAAGGAGGATAACAGGAACAAACACAAGAACATTGTCATTCCCTACATTTCTGGTCTATCTGAGAAACTCAGGAGGATCTTCTACAAACACAACATTCCGGTACATTTCAGACCCAGTAGCACTCTGAAGCAGAAACTGGTCCACCCTAAGGACAGAATACCCAGACGCAAACAGGACAACGTAGTGTATGCCATTCAGTGCAGTGAGGAATGCATGGACTCATACTGTATATTGGGAAGACAAAACAACCGCTTCACAGGCGCATGGCTCAACACTGGAGAGCCAGTTCCTCAGGCCAGGACTCTGCTGTCTACCTTCATCTTAACAACAAAGGACACTCATTTCAGGATTGCAATGTACGCATTTTAGCCAGAGAGGATCGTTGGTATGAGCGAGGAGTTAAAGAAGCCATTTTTGTCAACCTGGAATGGCCATCACTGAACAGAGGTGGGGATCTAAGACATCATTTATCAGCCACCTACAATGCAGTCCTTGGCACACTTCCCAGACAACTGAATGCACACCAAAACCCAGCTGTTTTCAGTGACTCACAGGAGGACAGAGAGAATCAGCATTCCATTGATCACTCTAACGGGCAATCCATTGATCATCCTAACGACTCTCAAGGCCGTTCACAACCAGCCCCCAGTGACCCACACCAACAGGATGACTCAGGCCCTGTCCACATGGCAACGGATTCAGGTGACTCCGATACAATTGCTTATCGTTTAGGCCTGGCGTCCACACGGCACCGGCGTTTTGGGTGCCCAAAACGCAATCTTTTTGAGAACGGGTTCCAGAGTGGAAAGATCTGGCAACGTTGCCGTTGTGAAGTCGTCTGGATGAGTAGAACGGATTTGTTTACGATGACGTCACAACCACATGACTGTGAGTGCTTCACGCCGGGTAGAAGCGTAACGAATATCACCAGGATATCACCAGGAAAAAGCCTTACAGAGCACTAGTGAGAGTGAAACACGAGCTTGGATATTATTATTATTATTATTATGTTCAGTGTTAGTTCACAGTAGTAATGCAAGAAGCAGAATAGTGACAGTAATAGTGAAGCAAAAACATGCAATTGTACAAACACTGCAGCTCTACAGCAAAATATTCATTTATGAAATGGTCTGATTCTTAACACCAGTAGTGCCAATGATCTTCTCATTGCGATGCGATGCGAGTTGTCAACAAATCCTATAACTTGGTTCATGAAACGCGCTTACAAAATATTTTCACTGTGAATATTTATTGTGTAATGGTGCAAAGTGAGAGAGAGAGACTCTGCCCTTAGGGCAGAGTCAATCCCGCCAGCAAAAATAGGGGAAAAAAGGAGCGATCTCACCTCTTCAGATGTTGGTTTTAGTCTTACAGTACATTCCTCAAAAAGGGCGTAGAGGAGCAAATTAATCTATCAACGTGTAGTATTCAATTTATTCCGAACCATTAAAGACGCCGCCTTCCGCGTAGAATCATACGTCATCCTCGCCGCCATATTGGAAAGGTCAAAGCGGAGAATAAAGATTAGCTGCATTTAACTGTACCAACAGGTTTGCCGTCCAAACGAGATCACATGGGATTACCTTTCACAGGTGAGACTGGAAAAATACTTTTCATTGTATTTGGTCATTATAATGTAATTTTACGAACAGATTTTTCTGACTTTGTGGCTAATATGAAGTCTCGCGCATAATAGTTTATGCGCATGCGTCCTTACTTCTATTGTTCTGGTGTCTCCGAAGGGACCATCTTACAGCGCCCCTAGAGGTGTGGCATGTGTATTGCATCGTTTTCAGCAAGCGTTGCGTTGCCATATGTACCTGATATTTTACTGATCCGTTGCCCATGTGGACGCGATATTTTTTTAATAACATCTCGTTGCCGTTGTCGTGTGGATGTAGCCGAAGTGAACTGATGAAGCCTCTTGGATAAGAGATGAAACATCTTCAAAAACTTAAAACCAAGTCCTGTTGCATTCAATTCAAGTTCCTTGAGATACACAGCCCTCAGGCTACATCCACACGACAACGGCAACGAGATGTTATTTAAAAAAATATCGCGCCCACATGGGCAACGATCAGTAAAATATCAGGTCCATATGGCAACGCAACGCTTGCTGAAAACGATGCAATACACATGCCACACCTCTAGGGGCGCTGTAAGACGGTCCCTTCGGAGACACCAGAACAATAGAAGAAGTAAGGATGCATGCGCATAAACTATTATGCGCGAGACTTCATATTAGCCACAAAGTCAGAAAAATCTGTTCATAAAATTACATTATAATGACCAAATACAATGAAAAGTATTTTTCCAGTCTCACTTGTGAAAGGTAATCCCATGTGATCTTGTTTGGACGGTAAACCTGTTGGTACAGTTAAACACAGCACATGAATGAGGCATCTTTATTCTCCGCTTTGACCCATCCAATATGGCGGCGAGGATGACGTATGATTCTACGCGGAAGGTGGCGTCTTTAATGGTCCGGAATAAATTGAATGCTACACGTTGATGGATTAATTTGTTCTTCTATGCCCTTTTTGAGGAATGTATTGTAGGACTTAAACCAACATCTGAAGAGGTGAGATCGCTCCTTTTTTTCCCTATTTTTGCTGGCGGGATTGACTCTGCCCTAAGGGCTATTCTCTCTCTCTCTCTCTCTCTCTCTCTCTCACTTTGCACCATTACACAATAAATATTCACAGTAAAAATATTTTGTAAGCGCGTTTCATGAACCAAGTTATAGGATTTGTTGACAACTCGCATCGAGTTCGTTACACTTCTACCCGGCGTGAAGCACTCACGGTCATGTGGTTGTGACGTCATCGTAAACAAATCCGTTCTACTCATCCAGACGACTTCGCAACAGCAACGTTGCCAGATCTTTCCACTCTGGAACCCGTTCTCAAAAGATTGCGTTTTGGGGCACCCAAAACGCCGGTGCCGTGTGGACGCCAGGCCAAAACGATAAACAATTGTATCGGATTCACCTGAATCCATTGCCGTGTGGACAGGGCCTCAATGACACTATTGAAGCCCAGTTTGCTTTGATAGCGGCCTTTAGCTCGTTTATGTTTTCAGGTCAGGTATTTGTGTGTGAGTGTGTGTGTGTGTGTGTATAATACACACACACACACACACACACACACACACACACACACACACACACACACACAGAGACAATACCATGCTGTTTAAAAAATAAATAATAATTTAACATACACACACACGTATGTATACACACACAGCTCTGGAAAAAATTAAGAGACCACTTCATTTTTTTTTCTTAAATTAGCATCTCTATGTATGGCAGCCATTTCATTCCAATATCTGTGCTGGAATTCCAACACAAGCACAACTCATTTTACTTAATGAGGTACTGATTAGGTGATCACCTGAACCAAATCTTATTTAACGAGGAAAAGTATTAAAACCACTGCTGTGGTCAGCACTATCCTCTTGCAATAGGACTAGTCTGGATGGCAATAACAGTGCTAGTAGTACCTTCTTTTTAATTGGAATACAAAAATCTCTCTTTATCATGTCAAAAGAGTTAAAAAGAAAAGTTTTGAGCAAGAAAAAGAAGGGTTCAACTCTGGCTTTACTGCCAGAGGGATACAGTGAGTGTCATGTTGCTTCCATCCTCAAAATTTCAAAGACTGAAGTGGGCCTTTGAACCACCTCACTCAAAAACCAACTGATCAGTCAAAGTCAGTCACTATTGACTCTGGTCTAAGACAGCACGCACAGACAATACCATGCTGTTTAAAACATAAATAATAATTAAAAATAAATAAATAAATAATAATTTTTAAAAAAATCAATCGACACCTTCTGACCAATCAGATTCAAGAATTCAAATGGTGGTGTGGCATAAGATTCAATGCTTTACTTCTGGTCGAGATGCACATAAAAAAGTAGCATATTTCCCTTCAGGAAAGCCTGTAGTTTTCAGGATGAAAATTCGTAGAAAATGTCAAAATTGCAGGGTTTTCCCTCAACAGCCTCACTCACTTCCCTTGCACATTTGTTGAAGAAATGCTCTGCTTCTTTGTAAGTCTCAGTGTTTAAAACAAAAAGGCAGCTGCCTTGATGCCAATGTTGCCTCAAGTCAGTTGTTTTATAAGGCAGCACATCAATATACCCCGAAGAAAATTACTTGAGACTGGTCTCAAAGGTAGATAATCTGACATCTTTCACAGATTTCATAAGAGTTATCCATCTGGTCAAAAAACCACCAGATTGATCTTTACTTACTGCTTTCATCATCCTCAAAGTCCCAACGAGCATAACTGTTGGGTACTGCTATGCGCAGAGAACGAAGCCATGGGAAATCGGAGATCATTGTGTAGGGTGCCCCATCTACTACACCTAGAGAATGAAGGTAAGCATGAGAATGATTGTTTTCCATCACCCTGAAACCATGTAAAACATGAAAAGGTCTAAATTCATAAACTGGAAACTTTTAGTTCGATACACAGGTCAGAAAATCTACAAGAAGATATGAATGTCAGATCATACACAGCTCCTTTTAGAGAAAATTAAATCTTGTAGGATTCCAGACCTCCTCGTACTCACCTTCTAAGGTATAGATGTCTCGGCCCCATGGGTAGTTAGAATATTTTTTTATGTCTGCTTCTGTTCTTTTTGCCTCTGGGAAAAATTCATTCTTGATTAGTTCCCTGTTAGATAAATGAAAAAGAGCTTAAGAGACGCTTAAGAGTGCTTCACCGCATGAAACATTGCCTGCATTTTACTTCAAGGAAATATTCACCAAAAATCCTATTTTGTAAATTACCCAACATATGTAAAATTCAAACCGAGATTGTGGACACAGACTTCATATGCATTTCACAGATTGTTTGCCTATGTCTCCTTTTTGTCCCCACCTTTCTTATATTATTTATTAATAAATATTCTATGGACAAAAACTCAACATTTATTCATTCATAATTTTGCGTTTTTATTGCAACATTTCTTTTATACTGAATCCTGGTACAACTGTTCAGCTGAGTTTG
Source organism: Neoarius graeffei (assembly GCF_027579695.1). Classification (NCBI taxonomy): domain Eukaryota; kingdom Metazoa; phylum Chordata; class Actinopteri; order Siluriformes; family Ariidae; genus Neoarius; species Neoarius graeffei. The sequence continues at coordinate 36,082,426 of NC_083576.1, read as the reverse complement.
ACAAACCAAATGGCAGGTACAAATGTGGCAGAGAGATTTACTGTGGTGCTGGTTTATTTTGCAAATAAAAAAAAAAAAAAGCTAGTGAATGTGCTAATGTTCCTGCACAGTAACTGATAAAATGTATCTGGTTTCAGTTCATTTAGATGTATATATAGCATTTGATTAAAAAATTAGCTCATTCAAACTTCAACTGAATATACAATTGCTTATTTTATGGAAAAGGATACCTTGTGAGGATGATCATGTGGAATATTATACTAGTGCATCTCAAACAATTAGAATATTGTGAAAAAGTTCAATATTTTCCATCAGTTATTTAAGAAAGTGAAAATTTAACAAATTCTAGACTAGTCATAGGATGCACAAACTAAAATGGTTCAAGCATTTTTCAATTAGCGTTTTGATAATTATGGCCAACAGCGAAAACAAACAAACAAACAAACAAAAACCCAACCTCAAAATACACGAGTATTTCATTTTGAGTTTGAGTAAGAGTATAAATACCATACATCTCTCAGTCTAGTTCAGTACACACAACCACAATCATGGGGAAGACTGCTGACTTGACAGTTGGCCAGAAGATGATCATTGACACCTTCCACAAGAAGGGAAAGCCACAGAAGGTCATCGCTGAAAAGACTAGCTGGAGAAAAGGTGCAAAAGCAATAGGGATGACAACAGCCTTGACAGGACTGTCAAGAAAAGCTGATTCAAGAACTTGGGAGAGCTTCACAAGGAGTGGACTGAATTAAGGACACTAAAATGCCTCATTTTTTAATCTTAATGCAAAGGAAGATTTTTTGTTGTTGATTCTGTATTAATTACTTAATCGATACATAAAATCTTCATAGAATTTATAGCACATTTTTATGATCCAATGTTATTGTCAGAAATAAAGCTGGTAAATTGATCACACCTCCATCTAGCTCTGTAACTGAGCTGTTAAACTACATCCCAGTGCTGTAACCATGAAGGGACTGGACAAAACCATGATTCCTAACATTATGACACCTTTCTAAATACAACCATTATCTTCTAGACCTTAATCAACACAATCATGCACTTCATGCTTCCATCTGCTGACAAGCTTTATGGAGATGCCAATTTCCTGTTCCAGCAGGAATTACCACCTGCCCATCATGCCAAAACTACTATCAAATGCTTTGCTGACCATATTACTGTGCTTGATTGGCTAGCCAAATCGCCTGACCTTAACCCAATGGAGAATCTATGCAGTATGGTCATGAGGAAGACGAGAAACACCCGATACAAAAAAAATACAGGCATGTTGAAGGCTGCTATCAAAGCAACCTGGGCTTCAATAACACCTGAGCAGTGCTGCAGGCAGATTGCCTCCATGCCATGCCACATTGATGCAGTAATTCATGGTAAAGGAGCCCCAACCAAGTATCAAGTGTATAAATGAATATACCTTTCAGAAGTTGGACATTTCTGTCTTGTAAATCCTTTTTTGATTGATCTTAGGAAATATTCTAATAATTTGAGATACTGGATTTTTGATTTTCATGAGCTATAAGCCATAAGCATCAGAATCAAAACAAAAAAGGCTTGAAATATTTCCCTTTATGTGTAATGAATATAGAAAATATGAAAGTTTACCATGTTAAATTAAATTACAAAACAAAAACACACTCTCTAGTCGCTTTATCCTGTTCTACAGGGTCGCAGACAAGCAGCTAGAGATAACGATATGAAAAAAACTTTTTTCACAACATTCTAATGGCTTGAGATGCACTAGTATATCTTCTTGCTATAAAATTAAATCCTTTGTCTTTATTTTGAGACAGCATGCATGCCTGCTGAAATCTGATTGGCTGTTGGTGGCAATAAAAAAAAAACAAACAACTCAACATTAAAAATCCACATAAGATTAGAACAATGACACAGTACTTTATGCAATATGACAAATTTTGTGAAGACAGGCCAAAGTCCAAAGACTCGTGCGCAAAATTAATGTTTTTTACATTATGCAAATCGTCATAAATTTGAGTAGGTGAAGCTAAATGTTTCAACAGGCAAATTTTTATGGTTTCAGGAAAGCAATGAGTAAAATAAATAAATATATAAATACATTTTATGAATAAATAATTTCACTATCAACCTTATTGATAGAGATGTTTGCATTTAGATTAGATTCACTTTAGTGATCTCACATCGGGGAAATTCATGTGTTACAGGAGCAAGAAAACGTCATACAGATGACAAAAAAAACTGAAATAAAAATTAGACAAACAAAAGATTAAACACAGAGGGCTATTTGCATTATCTACCGTGAAAAAGTATAGAAATATTCCCTTATTGAGAGGCTCGGAAAAAATTGCACATTACAGGTAGACTCTGTATAATATATATAAGTATGTATAAAAATACAGTGGTGCTTGAAAGTTTGTGAACCCTTTAGAATTTTCTATATTTCTGCATAAATATGACCTAAAACATCATCAGATTGTCACAAGTCCTAAAAGTAGGTAAAGAGAACCCAGTTAAACAAATAAGACAAATATATTATACTTGGTCATTTATTTATTGAGGAAAATGATCCAATATTACATATCTGTGAGTGGCAAAAGTATGTGAACCTCTAGGATTAATAGTTAATTTGAAGGTGAAATTAGAGTCAGGTGATTTCAATCGATGGGATGACAATCAGGTGTAAGCGGGCACCCTGTTTTATTTAAAGAACAGAAATCTATCAAAGTCTGATCTTCACAACACGTTTGTGGAAGTGTATAATAGTACGAACAAAGGAGATTTCTGAGGACCTCAGAAACAGCATTGTTGATGCTCATCAGGCTGGAAAAGGTTACAAAACAATCTCTAAAGAGTTTGGACTCCACCCATCCACAGTCAGACAGATTGTGTACAAATGCAGGAAATTTAAGACCATTGTTACCCTCCCCAGGAGTGGTCAACCAACAAAGATCACTCCAAGAGCAAGGCGTGTAATAGTCGGCGAGGTCACAAAGGACCCCAGGGTAACTTCTAAGCAACTGAAGGCCTCTCTCACGTTGGTTAATAATAATGTTCATGAGTCCACCATCAGGAGAACACTGAACAACAATGGTGTGCATGGCAGGGTTGCAAGGAGAAAGCCACTGCTCTCCAAAAAGAACACTGCTGCTCATCTGCAGTTTGCTAAATATCACGTGGACAAGCCAGACAGCTATTGGAAAAATGTTTTGTGAAGGATGAGACCAAAATAGAACATTTTGGTTGAAATGAGAAGCCTCATGTTTGGAGAAAGGAAAACACTGCATTCCAGCATAAGAACCATATCCCATCTGTGAAACATGGTGGTGGTAGTATCATGGTTTGGGCCTGTTTTGTTGCATCTGGGCCAGGACGGCTTGCCATCATTGATGGAACAATGAATTCTGAATTATACCAGTAAATTCTAAAGGAAAATGTCAGGACATCTGTCCATGAACTGAATCTCAAGAGAAGGTGGGTCATGCAGCAAGACAATGACCTTAAGCACACAAGTCGTTCTACCAAAGAATGATTAAACAAGAATACAGTTAATGTTTTGGAATGGCCAAGTCAAAGTCCTGACCTTAATCCAATCGAAATGTTGTGGAAGGACCTGAAGTGAGCAGTTCATGTGAGGAAACCCATCAACATCCCAGATTTGAAGCTGTTCTGTATTGAGGAATGGGCTAAAATTCCTCCAAGCCAGTGTGCAGGACTGATCAACAGTTACCGGAAACGTTTAGTTGCAGTTATTGCTGCACAAGGGGGTCACACCAGATACTGAAAGCAAAGGTTCACATACTTTTGCCACTCACAGATACGTAATATTGGATCATTTTCCTCAATAAATAAATGACCAAGTATAATATTTTTTCTCATTTGTTTAACTGGGTTCTCTTTATCTACTTTTAGGACTTGTGTGAAAATCTGATGATGTTTTAGGTCATTTTTATGCCGAAATATAGAAAATTCTAAAAGGTTCACAAACTTTCAAGCACCACTGTAGTTTAAGACCTATATTATTGCACATCATAATTGCATTGATGAGAGATGGCAGAGGTAGTAGTGGTGAAGTAGTGCAAATATAATGACAAACAGGTTATTGGTGCTACATTACAAGTTGTGGGTGTTATACAGTCTGACAGCAGTAGGTATGAATGACCTGCGGCACCTCTCCTTCTTACACCATGGATGTAGCAGTCTACTACTAAAAGAGCTGCTTAAGGCCCCCACAGCCTCATGTAGGGGGTGAGAGGGGTTATCCATGATTGATGTCAGCTTGGTTAACATCCTCCTCTCACCCACCTCCTCAATGGAGTTCAGAGGACAGTCCAAGACTGAGCCAGCCCTTCTGACCAGTTTATTAAGTTTCTTCCTGTCCCTCCCTGAAGTTCCACAGCCCCAGCAGACCACAGCGTAGAAAATCACTGATGCCACCACACAGTCATAAAAATTCCTAAGCAGTGTCCTGCACACACCAAAAGACCTCAGTCTTCTCAACAGGTGGAGACGACTTTGGCCCTTCTTGTACAGGACATCTGTGTTGTTTGTCCAGTCCAGTTTGTTGTTGAGGTGAACACCCAGGGATTTGTACTCCTCCACGATCTCAAATGTCCAAACCCTGGATGTTCACTGGTGCAATTTGAGGAGCCGTCCTTCTGAAATCAATCACCACCTCCTTTGTCTTGCTGGCGTGCAAATTTATGTGCAAAAAATGGTGCCCCCCCCCCAGAATGTCCAATATGAGGAAGGTTGCATCATCAATTGGGTCTGTACCCATTCCTACCATTCAAGTTTCATGCTGATAGCTCAATATTCACCTTGTAAAAATGTGAGCTAAAATCTGATTGGCTGACAGCAGCCATGATTTTTAAGCAATCATCAAAAATATACAGATTAGATTAGATAAAACTTTATTGATCCCTTTGGGCAGGTTCCCTCAGGGAAATTGAGATGCACACAGATGCAGCATGCCAAATTTCAGCTCAATCACACAGCTCCTGCAAAACTGATTCACAACCATGCCCCAACCTTTGAAACCCTAACCACATAAAATTGTCCTGTATATGCCTTTTAATTTTCAGGCACATTCATGCAATCCATAATATGTTACAGCAAGGAACACTTTCTCATAAATTTAAACAGTGCTATCTAGTGGTCATATAACAGTTACCCCATAATAGAACAATTACAACATTTCCAATATGGTATTGAAAAAAAATCACAATATCTAATTTTACAAATCCTTCTGACTACATCTGATTATGGTTACATGAGATGAATCACTCAAGAAATTGATCGGAGGGAAATCTTTTCAGTTTCACCTTTTGTGACTCAGCAAACTTTCCCATCACTGCCCGGATACATGTTTTTGATGAGAGCCATAGGCCATTCATCTCTTTTTACTTGACTATTCTTCAGAAGAACCAAGTCTCCTTCTTTGACATTCAACCTTTTGGCAATTTCCTGCAGGTTTACAGAGTTACGATACACTCGTGCCTCCAGCGCTGCCAAAAGGTATTCTTGCTTTTACTTTTGCCGGGGGGGGCAACACTTCATGACTGTGTTGTAACTGAGGAGTGTGAAGAGGTATGGAATCCAGTATCCATCAACATGTGCCAATCATCCTCTCTTATGCGCCACCCAAGAGGAAAGCATAGGGTGGACTGGCAACCCAGTGACAGCCTTCCTCATTTAGGTTTTCCAGCATGAAAATGCCTTACGATTAGCAAAGCAACATGGTTTATCCCCCAGAGATAATGATGGGATGTTTCTCTTCAAAGTTTAGTGGAACATTCTCCAGCCATCCTCTAACCCTCAGAAAACCAGCATCAATTTTGGCATTTAATCTCTTCAAAACACTTCTTTTTGAAATGTCTTTTTCTGAGGCAACAGGCCTCCTGAGAGACTTCCAACTGGAAACATGCTCGGAAAGCAAAAGTTTGTCATGGGTGACATTGACTCCTTGACTGGGACAGTGTGGATAAATTTCATTGTCTGAGTCTGGATTGATGAGCTCATAAGGCTTAACATTGAAGAATGGTTAAGGGATTCTTAAAATTCTTATTATTTTACAATATGTGTAATCCTCTGCCTGATGCAGAAAAATGGGGTGCGCGCGCACCCACAGTAACATCCTTCTGTGTTATGGATTAAATATTTTGAGAAAGACCTTTTTGTTGTGAGAAACCAGAGAGTGAGTGAAAGTATTGCTTTTTGGGCATGCAGAGAGAGAGAGAGAGCACACGTCTGGGGCACAGAAAGTGTCTCGGACAACATGAAGCTTCTCATCTCATCTCATTATCTCTAGCCGCTTTATCCTGTTCTACAGGGTCACAGGCAAGCTGGAGCCTATCCCAGCTGACTACGGGTGAAAGGCGGGGTACGCCCTGGACAAGTCGCCAGGTCATCACAGGGCTGACACATAGACACAGACAACCATTCACACTCACATTCATACCTACGGTCAATTTAGAGTCACCAGTTAACCTAACCTGCATGTCTTTGGACTGTGGGGGAAACTGGAGCACCAGGAGGAAACCCACGCGGACACGGGGAGAACATGCAAACTCCGCACAGAAAGGCCCTCACTGGCCACAGGGCTCGAACCCGGACCTTCTTGCTGTGAGGTGACAGCACTAACCACTACACCACCGTGCCGCCCGTATATGAACCTTCTTTAATAAAATCTATCCATCTCTCATGAGGTCTTGGTGCCTGCTTGCAATTCTTTCTTGAAGTGGAAACAGAAAATTTACTTCACAATCTAACAACTGGCATCATGAACATGATTTGGCTGAGGTCAAGTGAGTGTTTTTTTTCAGCAGGAAATAAAGTCTGCATCATGGAGGTAAGCAATCATCTCCTTATTTCCTGCTGTGGAACAGTTAATAACTCAGGCCATATCAAAGTAACCTGCAACTTTATTTAAGCAAGTTTTTGTGGGTGGCTATACTGCATGCAAAGGTAAAAAACAAATCTTAAGCAGAATGCTTCCTGATGTGGATCTGGATTTGTCTGTGTGGATCTGGATTTTGATCAAAGATCAAATCGGTACTGTTGAATGTGGATGTTTGTTTGCTGAAGTGTTGAGTTTGCAAGTGACACTGCCAAGGCATATACTGGATTATATATGCACACGAGCCAGTTGTGTCCTGCTCTGACAGAAGCTGGGTGTGTGTGTAGAGCTCTGAATCACATAATGTGAATTCCTGCAGAAGTATTTAAGTGCGTTGACATGTGTTTTATCTATTTACATCCTGTTTTGTTCCATGTTTCCTGTGTGTGAGTGAAGATGTCTAAAGTGTTCAGTAATCAAAAGAGCGATGGCAAGTGGACTGTTTCTGGGAAGCCAAGATGTAGGACGTGTTTCCTTGCTGCTCCTGAGCCAGTGACCAATTTATATATTTAACCTTGCAAAGTTATGTATGTTTTTGTTTGGGTAGATGCCTGATCAACAAGCTATTTAGAGCATCTCTGAGATACTTTTAATACTTAATGTGCAAGCTGTGATAATATCCACCTGATCCAAAATAGAGTCTGCAAGAGGAGGCCACAGCGGGCCTGTAACCTCTTCTGATGTGGCTAACACTAGCTCTACTGAACAGCTCACTGCTGAGTTGCTGCCCTCCATGATGGACTCCCTTAAGACTGATATCTTCAGTAAAATGGATCATCTTTCCACCAACCTTCGGTCAGAGATATCATCAGTTAAAGGAGAGCTCAAAAAGTCCATTGAGATTATGCAAAGCAAGCTTGATGTGCATGGAGTGGCCTTGTCTAAGCTGGAGCATAGTGCTACTGACTGCAGTATTCACGTAAGCGAGCTAAAGGCTAATATTGATTCACTGCTAACAAAAGTGACATATAGCTGGACAGCAAATGCGAGGGTCTGGAAAGCAGAATGCAGAGGAATAACATCCATCTCCTTGGAATACCAGAGGGAGCGGAGGGTCTGCGTCCAACAGATTTCATTGCCAATCTGCTTCAGGAGCTGCTCAACCTGGAGGACAAGCCACTGCTGGACCGGGCCCACCGCACACTCCGTAGCCAACCTCAGGAGGGGAAAGTTCCATGACCATTTGTCATCAGGTACCCTTTTTCTACCAAATCAGTTCCAGGGCTGGTTCGGGGCCAGTGCTGGTTCACAACTCGTTCAACTTGCGAGCCAACTGGGAACCAATTTGCTTTTTCATAGCTCGGGGTGCTAAGGGGAGCCACGTCATTACATCGCTGTATACGTCAGTTACGTCGCTGCGTTTGCATAAACCTTGATGCGAACATCGAAGCAACAACAACACAGAGAAGAAGAAGCAGCAGCAACAACAACAACAATGGATGACTTCGCATTTGTACAGCTGCTGCTTCTCGTCGCTTAAAAATGGTGACCTTTCGTGGTCTTGCTATTGTTGTTGGTCTTAACAACTCCCCCCACTGACATAAGCGGTTCTTTCCTCTGGCCCAGCAAAGAGCTGGTGCTAGCCTGGAACCGGTTTTTCTGGCCCCAGAGCCAGTTCTTTGTCAGTGGAAACAGAAAACCCGGTTCCAAACTAAGCACTGGCCCTGAACCAGCCCTGGAACTGCTTTGGTGGAAAAGGGGCAAGGGTGCACTTTTTCCACATCCACAATGATATACTGAAGAGAGCCAGAGAAAAGTCTCCTCTCCTTTATAACTGAAGGAATTTTTCAATATTTGCGGACTCTACCATGGCTGTAGCTAAGAAATGGGCTAACTTCGGTGATCTGAAATGTCAACTGTGTGCCTGCCCAGACATGAAGTTTGGCCTGATTTATCCCATGGTTTTGAGACTGACTTTACCAGATGGCTCTACACATAGATTCGAGGACCCGGCTCTGGCAACAGACTTCGTGAAGAACCTCCTGAAAATGGCTGTTGTATAACAGGATATGGCATGAGCAATTCACTAGCAGGCCTGCTAGCAGGCTGGCAGACCAGTTAGCTGGCTAAGCTAACCTAGCTTGGGTATCATGCTCAACACACAGACATTTCACTGTGGACCCACTCTGTTTCTCATTCTCTCTATTTTTACCTGGTTTTGGTGAATATATGGGTGATGCCCACTATAAGGTGAAGTAATATGGATGTACATATGTGTATCTATGTAAAGAGTTATTTCCTCTTAACTTCACCCACAATATTGTTTTCCATTTGTTGTACTACTGAATCATCCTAATTTAAGCCACTGGGGAGGACAACGTCTGACTGTTTGCAGAGCTTTGTTCATAATTTATTCCTTGAATTATTTTGCAAACTTTAAACTTTTCTTTATTAACCCTTTGGGGTCTGCGGGTATTTTCTGGCACTCTAATGATTTGGCATGCTCTGATTTTGTTGGCATTTTCAACAAATTTAAACAGTATTTTCTAAGTCGTATGACTTTTTTTGCATTTAGCACAAGTTCAGCTACAATAATATCTATGTAGTATGTATGTCATGATTGTACTTAAAAAAAATAACAGATAAATGAAAATGTTGTTAAAAGTAGTTTTTGAACTGTGTTGAAATGTGTGAAAAAACATGACCTAACCCATTGTGTCAAACCGTTTTGGTCACTTTTTTTTTTTTTAAGATATTTTTTGGGCTTTTTCACCTTTATTGGATAGGACAGTGTAGAGACAGGACAGGAAATGATTGGGAAAGAGAGACGGGGAGGCATAGGCGGTTTTAAACGGGGGCCAGAGGGGGCCAGTGCCCCTGTAAAATTGCTCCTGGCCCCTGTTGTGGCCCCTGTGCTGAACAGATAATAAGATTTATTAATTTTGACGTGCGCTGGCTCGAAGATCGGAACTGACATGACGGAGTGTTCTACACGGACTCCTTAAAGCGCTACACGCACACTGTTACCTGCAGCAGAAAGACCAGCAGCAGCGCGAATTGTAAACTTCGGACGTGAGTGATAACAGCTGTCACGTCCGAAGTTTTTTGATTGAAAAGCCATCAGATACAGTAGCGTTGACACGTTTCACTGAGCCATATAAAGAAGTATTTTTTGAGCTCTTTAGACTATGCAAAATAGCTGTGGCACTCCCAGTGAGATCTGCCTCTTGTGAGCGGAGTTTCTCCACTTTGAAACTGGTGAAGACCTACCTCCGATCCGCCATTAGTGAGGAGCGTCTAAGCAATCTTGGTGTGCTCAGCATTGAATCCAGAAGGTTCAAGGCTTTGAACCTTGATGCATTTGTAGATCGTTTCTCAAGGAGTCACAATCGCAGAATCTTGTTGTTGTAGTGTTTCAGCCTGCTGTGAATGCTATAGGGTGATTCTGAGACCACTGTATGTGAATTTATTTTTTCTTTCTATTTTCCCCCCCTGCTGTACATAAAGAGTGAGATGATGACAGTGTGATTTAGATAAAGATAGTGATTGTACATTCAAGTCTCATGCTGTGAAAAAGAAAATTCATTCATGCTGTGAATTTAAAAAGTGTCATTGGACAGATAAAAGGTTCATTGTATGCAAAAATAGAAATCTTATTTTACAAAAAAGAGAAACATGGTTTTAAGATTTATTGAGCACAATTTATGTTTAGGCTATTGAGACAGAATGTTTATCTCATTGTATTTATGCTCAATGTATTTTGTTTTGGTTTTAAATAAACTAAACAAAACATTTTGAACGCTTAAATATTGCCATGTTTTTTCCTTATGTGCCCCCCTGAAAAAACACTGGCCCCACCTCGGCCCCCCTAGTAATTTTGGTCTAGAACCGCCACTGCGGGGAGGGATCGGGAAATGACCTCGGGTCGGAATCGAACCCAGGTCCCCGGATTTATGGTATGGCGCCTTAGCCACCTGAGCTACGACGCCCCCCCGTTTTGGTCACTTGAGGTGATCCTGTTCAGTCTTAGGAATGTATCAAGCACAAAATTTATATCTGCTACATTGATTTGGACAATTGACTGGCCATCAAAAAATGTATGTCCTATTGTTTTGGGATCAAGGGTTGGCAGTGGGAGGGGTATTCAGAGAGAAGTGTGAAAAATTTCCTTTCCATTCAATGAGAAGCGTGAAAACTCCTCCCACTACCATCTCTTAATCCCATCAGATTAACTCTTAATCCCATCAGGTCAAGTCACAGTGGGTAAGGTCATGTTTTTTTTCCACACATTCCAACACAGTTCTAAAACTGCTTTCTATAACAGCTTCATTTATTTGGCATTTGACTCTATTCAGTGTGTCTTGAAATTAACTCAAAATTGTACTATTTTACTCAGTTCAGAGCCACAACCAACTCTGTTACTCTGACACAATTGCTCTGTAATTTTGCTCCCACTCCAGCACCAAATGTTACTCTCTAAACTCAAAATCAAGCAAAATTAACTATTTGAAGACATTAGTTTTGACTCAGGAAAAATGCTCAGCCATTTTTCCTGAGTATGCACTACAGTGCACATCAACCGATCTGCTCATAATAAATAGAAGAAATATTTACACTTACTCGGGTCAACCTTGGGCTGGATCGAGTCGAGGTTTGGGGGGGGGGGGGGGGGGGGGGGGCACACCGCTCATCATCAGCATCGCAGTTCTTCAGATTGAACTGAATTGCTGTCCTGAATTATGAATTGAATCACTGTCCTGAATCATCCGAAGCACAAAAAATCCGCATGCTATCTCGCAACAAGTTTTACCTCCAAATAGCCTGAACTTTGTCTGACAGATTTTATCCTGTTTACAGTGGGCGTTCCCACCGCAGAAGAGAAGCCAATCAAAAGTGAAAGCGTGAAAGTGATTATCATGCCGTTACCATGTGAATAGTCTTTTATGAATGTGTAAGTGGGCGCTCAGCACTCCAACTCCAGTATAACTGAGTAAGGTGACAAGTTTTATGTTTCACCTAACTTAGGTAATTTAAAAACTATTATTATTATTTGGCAGTGGGCACATAGGAAAGTGTAAAGTATAAAGTTTCTGTCAATATGTTTATCATGCTTGTATAATGAAAATCCTCAAAAATATTTATCTAAATACATGGCCTACTCACTCTGAACCTGTTGAGCTTCGCCGGCAAAGCTCTTGACCCCAGAAGATTAATATCAGCTCCATCTAGACTCCACTGGGAGCTGATGTAAGCATTTAGTTACTATGGTTTAATGTTTATAAATCTAGGCACTATAGGGGTCAAATGTTTATATATTTGTTTTACTCTTGCTCAATCATCATGAACCTCAGGTAGTATGGAGTATTAGTGTTAGGTTTTTTCACTAAGCAGTTCTTGTATTCAGGGCTTGCTTGCATCTTAGCTGGGGAGATGCTCTGGCAGGGGACACACTGTGGGAACAGTCCTTTTTCCACAGTTTTTGTGTATTGTTTATATGTGTTTTTTTTTGTGTCTTATTTGTTTTTGCTTTTTGTATTTGCAGTACCAGTGTCAACTATGATCGTTGATTTACACTGTATGCTTTTCTTTATATACCCTCTCTTCATGAAGAATGACTCAGCCTGGAGTAGCTCGTCCAGCTGGTGGGAGTGGCTTTAATTTTCTTACTTGGAGTTGCAGGGGCATCAATAACTCCGTTAAATGCAGCAAGGTGTTCCATCATCTTCATCAATTGAAAGCCCACATCATCTTCCTCCAAGAAACTCATCTCAAGGTATCACAACACTTAAGTCTCAGGTGCAGATTGGTGGGTCAGGTGTTCCATTCCACTTTTCAGAGTAAGGCAAGAGGAGTGGCTATTTTACTTCACAGATCAGTACACCCTTTACATGCTCTAATGTGATTGCTGATCCCAATGGTAGATTATATTATTGTTAGTGGTAAGTTGTTCAATATTAAGGTACTCTTTGTGAATACGGTGGCATGCAAAAATTTGGGCACCCTTACGGAAAATGTCTGTTACTGTGAATAGTTAAGTGAGCAGAAGATGAACTGATCACCAAAAGGCATTAAAGGTAAAGAAGACATGTCTTTTCAGCGTTTTCTGCAAGATTTGTGTATTATTTTTCTTTTGTACAATTGGAGAGTGAAAAAAGAAAAGGAACACCATGCGAAAGTTTGGGCACCCCAATACATTTGAGTTCTCAGGTAACTTTTACCAAGGTTCCAGACCTTAATTAGCTTATTTAGCTGTGGCTTGTTCAAGTTCTTCGTTAGGAAAGGTCAGATGATGCAGATTTCAAAGCTGTATAAATTCTCTGACTCCTCAAACTTGTCCCTAAATTCAACAGCCATGGGCTTCTCTAAGCAACTCCCTCGCATTCTGACTAATAAAATAATTGATGCTCACAAAGCAGGAGAAGGCTACAAGAATGTAGCAAAGTGTTTTCAGGTAGCTGTTTCCTCAGATCGTAATGTTATTAAGAAATGACAGTTAACAGAAACAGTGGAGATCAAGGTGAGGTCTGGAAGATGAAGAAAACTTTCTGAAAGAACTGCTCGTTGGATTGCTAGAAAGGCAAATAAAACCCCCTGTTTGACTGCAAAAGATCTTCAGGAAGATTTAGTAGACCCTGGAGTGGTGGTGCACTGTTCTACTATGCAGCGACACCTGAACAAATATGACCTTCATGGGAGAGTCATCAGAAGAAAACCTTTCCTGCATCCTAGCCACAAAATTCAGCGTCTGAAGTTTGCAAATTAATATCTAAATAAGTCTGATGCATTTTTTTTCTACAATTGTAAAGCGACCTTGGGTTTTGAGAAAGGCGCTATATAAATTTAAATTATTATTATTATTATTATGTTCTGTGGACTGATGAAATCAAAATATAACTTTTTGGCCACAATGTGCAAAGATAGGTTTGGAGAAAAAAGGGTGACAAATTCCAGGAAAAGAACACTTCTCCAACTCTGAAGCATGGGTGTGGATCGATCGGATCGATCATGCTTTGGGGTTGTGTTGCAGCCAGTGGCACAGGGCACATTTCATTGGTCGAGGGAAGCATGGATTTGAATAAATACCAGCAAAATCTGGAAGCAAACATCACACCATCTGTAAAAAAGTTGAAGTTAAAAAGAGGATGGGTCCTACAATAAGACGATGATCCAAAACACACCTCAAAATCTACAATGGAATACCTCAAGAGGCACAAGCTGAAGATTTTGCCATGGCCCTCACAGTCCCCTGACCTAAACATCATTGAAAATCTGTGGATAGATCTCAAAAGACCAGCGCATGCAAGACAGCCCAAGAAACTTGTAGAACTGGAAGCCTTTTGCAAGAACGAATGTGTGAAAATCCCCCAAGTAAGAACTGAAAGATCATTAGTTGGCTACAAAAAGTGTTTACAAGCTGTGATACTTGCCAAAGGGGGTGTTACTAGGTACTAACCATGCAGGGTGCCCAAACTTTTGCTTCGGGCCCTTTTCCTTTTTTGTCATTTTGAAAATGTAAAAGATGAAAATAAAAAAAATGTTTTTGCTTAAAATATAAAGGGAATGAGTGATCTTTAACTTTATGCCTTTGGAGATCATTACATCTTCAACTTGCTTAACTGTTCACAGTAACAGCAATTTTGACCAGGGGTGCCCAAACTTTCGCATACCACTGTATCTATGCTCCTAACTGGGACAACAGTGATTTTTAAATTTGTTTTTTTTTTCTACACTCCCCAATATGTCTTCACATATGCTCATCTTAGAGGTGGACTTTAACTGCTGGTTAGACCCAAATTTGGATCAATCTTCCATTAAATTTACTACCCCTTCAGCTTCCGCCAGGGTCATACAATTATATGTCTGAATTCCCAATCTCAGACCCTTGGAAAATTTCTAACCCATCTAAAAAAATACTCCATTTTTTTTCACCAGTTCATCACACTTTCACTCGCACAGACATCTTGTAGATGACAGACTGCTTCATGTCATATCTTCATGCTCCTATAACCCAATCGTTGTATCTGACCACACTCCAGTTACTACGAATGTAGTACTTCATAATATTGACAATACGCGACCGCCTTGGCGGCTAAATTCTCAACTGCTCAGTGACGAAAATTTTGTAAACTTTGTTTCAAATAGAATTGATTTGTTTATAAATATGAACAAGACCCCAGACATCTCTGCAGCTATCCTCTGGGAAACTCTGAAAGCTTATATTAGAGATGAAATAATCTCCTACACAGTACGTGTAAACAAACTGAAGAAAGATGAGCCGTTTGTGTTGGTATGCTGCATTTCCCAATTAGATGACATCTATGCAGTTTTGCCTTCTCCAGATATCTATATAAGGAACATTTAGTCTTGCAAGCAGAATTTGACACTTTGCTAACAGACCAGGTTACTGAACTGTTTTTAAAGTCCAGGAGCACTTACGATGAGCAGGGAGATAAAACCGGTAAATTATTAGTGCATAAGCTACATCAGTCATCATCACCATCACACCAGATTGCGAAAATCCGCACACCCTCTGGGATATCAATAGACCCCAAGGAGATCAACGATGAGTTCAAGAGGTTTTTATCCATCTCTGTATACATCTGGGAGAAAGGCAGATATATCAGAACTGAATTATTTTTTTTATTCTCTTGCAGTACCTGTGGTCAGCCATGAGTTGGCTGAGAAATTGAAGCAGCCAATTACTGCTGAAGAATCGTCTATCGCTGTCAAAGCTCTCCAATCTGGGAGAAGCCCAGGGCCCGATGGCTACACAGTAGAGTTTTACAAATTGCTTTTCTCCAAGATTGCCCCAATTTTAATGGAGGTATACAACGAGGCATTTGTAACTGGCATTCTCCCACAGACTCTCACTCAGGCTACTGTCTTATTCTTCAGAAATTAAAAGACCCGCTTGATTGTGCATCATACTGACCAATTAGCCTATTAAATGTCGATTACAAAATTCTTGCCAAGGTTCTAGCAACACGTCTTGAAACAGTTCTCCCATCGGTCATCTTTCCTGATCAAACATGATTTATCAAGAACAGACACTCATTCTTTAATCTTCGACAATTATTTAATATTATATATAATCCATCCGCCACTAATACCTCTGAGGCTGTCATGATGCCTCATGATGCCTTGATGCAGAAAAAGCATTTGACAGAGTGGAGATATCTCTTCTACACTCTGAACAAATTTGGCTTTGGCTCAAAATTAATCACTTGGATAAGACTTTTATACTCATCCCCTCAAGCTTCTGTCAGGACTAATAATACTCAATCAGAATATTTCCCCTTACAGCAGTCAACACTCCAAGGCTGCCCTCTAAGTCCTCTGTTGTTCGCCCTCGTCATTGAGCCCCTTGCAATAGCACTCCATTCCAACCCCCTTATCAAAGGTATAGTCAGATATGATTCTGAACATAAACTGTCCTTGTACGCTGATGACTTACTGATGTATATATCTGATCTCTCTGTCTCCGTCCCTGTTGCTATTTCCACTTTCACATCCTTCAGCCAATTATCATGGTACAAACGGAATCTAAGTAAAAGTGAATTGATGCCACTTAATGCAGCTGCAAAAAGTTTCCCTTTACATAACATCATTTAAAGTAGCTGACAGTAGTTTTATTTATCTTGGGGTGCACGTTACAGATAGATTTGAAAACTCTTTCAGGCTAACTTTTCTTTTTAACCCACATTAAGGAGGATCTGGAGCGTTGATCTGCTTTACATCTCTGTTTAGTTGCAAGAATTAATTTGATTAAAATGAAAATTTTTCCCTAAATTTCTATATTTATTCTACTGTTTACCATTTTTTCTTCCCAATTCATTTTTAAAAATATTGATGGTCTGATTATGCCTTTTATACAGGATAGGAAAACTTCAAGGATAGGGAAACTGCTTCTGCAGAAGCCTAGATTGGATGGGGGCCTGGCATTACCAGACTTTAGGTTCTATTACTGGGCTGCCAATCTTAGGATTGGCCAGTACTGGCTGCAGAGTAGGGTGTCATCTCTGTCCCCGACATGGATGGAAATGGAGACAGCTTCATCCAGACTGGTGTCCCTGCCTTGCCTTGTTCACGCCTCCATTGCAGGCCCCTACTCTTCCTTCACCAAAAATTCATGTGTTAAAACAACATTAAAGATCTGGAATCAATTTAGACAGCATTTTGGATTTCAGACAACCCCTCTCTCTGTTTCAATAGCCTCAAACCTAGCCCTCCCTCTATCTATGGCTGATAGCGTTTTTTTCCAATATGGTCTAGCCTTGGTATTAAAGACTTCAGAGATCTTTATATCAACAATACATTTGCTACATTTGATCAACTATCAGTTAAATTCGATATTCCCAGACATCATTTTTTTCAGATATTTATAGATCCGGAGTCATGTTCGTAGCATATTACCCAGATTTCCCACCCTTCCTGCTGAAACACAATGACACTTTTCTCACCCCACTTCCTACTCTGAAAGGCATACTGACAATTTATAGAAAAACTTTTCTCTACAAACCACTTCATTGAATAATATTAAATCAGCATGAGAGGAGGAATTGGGCGAGGAAATACAGGATGACCTATGGAAAGAGGCACTCGGGAGGGTACATACATCTATCTGTGCTTGGCATGGTTTTATGCAATGCAAACTTATCCACCGGGCCCACTGGACCAAAGCAAGGCTATCCCAGATCTATAATGATGTGAACTCTAACTGTGTAAGATGTAACCAGTCACATTTACACGCTTTGGGGTTGTCCATCTCTGGCTGGCTTCTGGGAGGATATTTTTAATACACTTTCAGAAATAAGTGGCACACAGATTGAACCGGAGCCCATAACAGCAATATTCAGGGTTCCTCCAACTGCACTCCATCTGACCAAAATTAAAAAGGATGTGATTGCCTTTGTTACTTTTGGTAGTATCCCAATTAGCATGGAAGGAGAGCCTCCTCAAGTATGGACAAGCGCCTAGTGCTGCTAAATCAACGTATCTTTCCACCCTAATAGAGGATACCAAACATAATCCGAGATTCTTATTTAATACTGTAGCAAAATTAACTAGGAAAAAGACTACCATAGACACATGCACACCTGCAATATGTAGTAGCAACGACTTCATGATTTTTTTCAGTGACAAAATTGAAAATATCAGAGAAAAATTAAAACTACTAATTTAAGGCCAGACAAATTAAGTAACCCTTTAGTGAATATAACTACCACATCAGCAATTAGAATGTTTTACTCACCTTAGAGAAACTGAACTACCAATCTATTTCCACATCAAAATCTTCAACTTGTGTACTAGAGCCCTTACCTACACGACTCTTCAAACATAATACCAGAAACTGAACCTCTTCTAAAATAATCAACTTTTCTCTTAGAATTGGCTATGCACCCAAATCCTTTAAACTAGCAGTTATCAAACCCCTGATTAAAAAACCTGTCCTCGACCCCTGTCAGCTGTCCAATTATAGGCTAATATCAAACCTCCTCTTTATCTCCAAGATCCTAGAAAAAGCTGTGGCACAGCAGTTATACTCATATCTACATTGGAATAACATCCATGAAATGTATCAGTCAGGATTTAGACCTCATCATAGCACAGAGACAGCACTGGTCAAAGTAGTAAATGGCCTACTGTTGGCATCTGATCAGGGCTGTGTCTCCTTGCTTGTATTGCTTGACCTTAGTGCAGCCTTTGACACCACTGATCATTCCATTCTCTTGGATGGACTAGAAAACCTTGTGGGGCTTAAGGGAAGACCCTCTCCTGGCTCAGCTCTGATTTAGCTCATCATTATCAGTTTGTTGATGTAAATGGTGATTTTTCTATGCATACTAAAGCAAAGTTTGTTGTTCCTCAAGGTTCTGTATTCGGCCCACTGCTTTTTTTTTAAAATACATGTTACCTCAGGTTAATATTCTTCATAAGCATGGTATTAGCTTCCATTGTTATGCTGATGACAAACTGTTGTTTGTTTCTGCAAAGACAGATGAGAGACACCAGCTTCGTAAAATTGAGCAATGTGTCAAGGACATTAGACACTGGATGCATATTAACTTCCTTCTACTTAACTCTGACAAAACAGAAATACTTATACTAGGACCAAATGCAGCTAGAAGTAGGTTTTCTGATTACATAGTAACTCTGGATGGCCTTTCAGTTTCTTCCCATGCAGCAGTAAAATACCTCAAGGTGATCATTGACTGCAGTCTTTCATTTGAAACTCATATCAATAACATTAAGAGGATAACTTTGTTTCATTTCAGAAATATTGCTAAGATAAGAAATTTAATGTCACTACATGATGCAGAAAAACTAGTTCATGCTTTCGTTACCTCCAGGTTGGATTATTGTAATGCCTCACTGTCTGGATGTTCCAAAAAGTGCATAAACAAGCTCCAGTTAGTTCAAAATGTAGCTGCAAGAGTCCTTACTAGAACTAGAAAATATGACCACATCACCCCTGTCTTATCCACACCGCATTGGCTCCCAATCAAATTTCGAATGGATTATAAAATACAACGATTGACCTTTAAAACACTGAATGGTCTTGTACCATAGTTTCTGCACGAACTTCTGGTCCTTGATGACCCGTCACACCTAATTAGATTAGAAGGTGCAGACTATCTGTTATTACCTCATAGAGTGAAGGCTACATCAGGGACAGAGCCTTTTCTTACAAAGCCCCATAGTTAAGGAATAGGCTTCCAAGTAGTGATCGTGACTCAAACACAGGCTCAGTGTTAAGTCTATACTGAAAACATACACTATATTGCCAAAAGTATTCGCTCACCTGCCTTGACTCACATATGAGCTTAAGTGACATCCCATTCCTAATCCATAGGGTTCAATATGCCGTCGGTCCACCCTTTGCAGCTAGAACAGCTTCAACTCTTCTGGGAAGGCTGTCCACAAGGTTTAGGAGTGTGTTTAAGGGAATTTTTGACCATTCTTCCAGAAGTGCATTTGTGAGGTCACACACTGATGTTGGACGAGAAAGCCTGGCTCTCAGTCTCCGCTCTAATTCATCCCAAAGATGTTCTATCAGGCTGAGGTCAGAACTCTGTGCAGGCCAGTCAAGTTCATCCACACCAGACTCTGTCATCCATGTCTTTATGGACCTTGCTTTGTGCACTGGTGCACAGTCATGTTGGTAGAGGAAGGGGCCAGCTCCAAACTGTAAAAACAGTCTGCATGCCTAGGTGCTTGATTTTATACACCTGTGGCCATGGAAGTGATTGGAACACCTGATTCCGATAATTTGGATGGGTGAGCAAATACTTTTGGCAATATAGTGTATCTGTGGCAGCAAAGGTATGTAGGCTGTGAACAGCGAGGAGTCAGGTTGAACCAACAGGTAATGTGACGAGTTACACCTGTGTCTAATTGCTAGCTGTTGATTAATGTGTCTCTGTGTCTTTCAGAGGTCCAGCAACGAGAGAGAGCGCTGCATCCTCAACGTGTGTGTTTATCATAATATTCACTGAAAAGTGAAAGTGAGAATGAAGTTCACCTTGAATCGCCATGACTGTCTTCAGTTCCGCAATATCCAAATATAATAATTTGTTACCATTTGTGCTGAAACCCAGGAACTGAAGAACAAATGCTGCTGCGGAGTCCAAACCAGTCAGGGAGCTCCTCCAGACCCTCACTATCGACCTTCAATGCCAGCACAAAGAGCTTCTCACACAGTCCATCAAACAGGGGCAGTACTTCAAGGCTCTGTGCAAAGCCCAGGCAGAGGACTGGCAAGGGGTGCGAAGCTTGGTCCAAAAGCCTTCCTCAAGCTGTTTCAGCATGCTGCAGAGGCAAGCTTGTGGCCAACCTCACAGTGGGTGGCTTGCCTATTACCAGTCCTGTCTGCTTGTGCACAGCTCGCACCTTGGCAGCTCCCGGCCACCAGCATTTTAGAGTGCTGGACCTGAAGCAGACTATACTACAAGGGGTCGGCTATGGCCCCGAGGAACATTGCCAGCTATTCTGCACGCTGGTCTACGGTGAAGTCAGCCACCCGTTTGCGTTCACGCAGCAGTTCTGAGACGCCTGCCGACAGTGACTGCTGGCAGGTGAGTGTGACGTAAAGGACGTCATTGATTGTGTGACACTGGAGCAATTCATTGCTCAACTGCCAAGCAAGACCTCAACATGGATCCAATGTCACCATGCAAGGCCACTGGAGGAGGCGGTCTGACTGGCAGATGACCACCTGATGGTGTTTCAGGAAGCATGCGCTCTTGCAGCTCCTTTTCCTCTCTCACACTCTCCCCACCCCTCCCCTACTCCAGCCACACAGAGATGGGGCCAGTTCCTCCAATACCCATTCCCCACACTCATGTCGGTCTTCGTATGTCCTCACTCCTTTCTCCTTGCGTGCCTGTGCTGCCTCTAACCCCTTCTCTCTCTCCACAGTTGAACCCGCCCATGCCCACCAAAATCAGGAGAAAGTCTGGGCAGGTCTACCAGCACAGCAGGATAGCTGGGATTTCCTAGGATCAGCACTTCCGCAAAGGAGCGGAGATTCTGATTTGCATTCCTAACACACCATGGGCTTCCCCCAATCGAGCAGGAACATACTGAATCTCTAAGTATTCAAGGGGGTACACATCAGGCTTTCATGGATTCTGGTTGTAATCAGACCTCCATGCATCCAAGCCTGGGTAGCACGGTGGTGTAGTGGTTATCACTGTCGCCTCACAGCAAGAAGGGCTAATTGGGACCTTTCTGTGTGGAGTTTGCATGTTCTCCCCATGTCCGCTTGGGTTTCCTCTGGGTGCTTTGGTTTTCCCCCACAGTCCAAAGACATATGATGAGGTTACCATGGGGCAGTCATGGCCTGAAGGTTGGGCTGAAGTGCCTTTGGGCAAGGCACCTAACCCCTAACTGCTCCCCGGGCACTGTAGCAGAGCTGCCCACTGCTCTGGTATGTATGCGTGTTCATTGCTCACTTGTGTGTGCATGTGTGTGTTCACTGCTTCAGATGGGTTAAATGCAGAGGAGACATTTCACTGTGCTTAAGTCTGTGGTTGAGTGTATGTGTGATTAAAAAAAAAGGCTTCTTGTTCTGATTCAATGCAGGGCACTAGGAAATGCACAATTGGTGAAGGTGAGGTGTGCACGTGGGGATGCTCACAAATATCTACTATTGCCTGTCCCTATTCATTTCCAGGGAGAAAAGCATTGTATGGAGGTGTTGTAGAAGTCTGAACCTCAAAAGTAGCCAAAAATATACTTACATGAAAGATGTTGCCTTGAAGTGCCTTTATTGTTTAAGCAACACAAGCACTTTGTGATATCCAGGATATGCACTGACCTCTGAATTTCCTGCAAACAGTTTTTAAGTTGTGTCCCTCTTTGGGAACACCCCCCCCAAACAAAATGGCAGCTCCTATTAAAATAATTGTAAAATGACTTTTTTTTTTTAAACACAGACTGCTGATTGGCTGCCCAATTCAGGCTTCTTGTTGGCTAAAACATACTTTCCACTATCTTCAAAAGAAAACAGACCTACACGCATTTCTTACCATATGGCATTTTTAGGGTTTTACTATTTAATAAGGAGTCTGTGTTTGAGACACAAAATGCCCTTACAATGATAAAGATCACTGGTGAGGACCACAAGATGGTCGGTCTGTCCCTCTCTCTCTCTCTCTCTCTCTCCTCACACACACACACACGATCCTCTAAACATTTAAACTCATAGTGCACCTAGGCTCAGCTTAATGGAACCTAGCGTTAAAATATCTCCTAAGTATAATATAATCGGAAATTCACGCTAAATTATACACCAATTTCACCATGACCTCAGAAAAATTATTGTAGCAAATAATTCAGTTTTGTGTGTGTGTGAAGGGCACATAAAATATTAAAATGAGAGAGTAGCCTTTCTAAACTAGCTAACAAAGGGAACACTTCACAGTCTGGCCCTCGTAAAATGGAGCTTTGTCATCAAGATAAGAAGAAAAAGAAGAAGCAGTCTTTATTTGTCACATGCACACTCAAACACGGTGAAATTCGTCTCTGCATTTAACCCATCTGAAGGAGGGAACACATACCCAGAGCAGTTGGCAGCTATGCTACAGTGCCCAGGGAGCAGTTGGGGGTTAGATGCCTTGCTCAAGGGCACTTCATCCCAAGGCTATCCATGTTAACCTAACCGCATGTCTTTGAACTGTGGGGGAAACCCACACAAACACAGGGAGAACATGCAAACTCCACACAAAGGCCCCCATTGGCCATTGGGCTTGACCCAGGAACTTTCTTGCTGTGAGGCAACAGTGCTAACCACTACACCACTGTACTGCCCAGAAGGTAACTATGGTAACCACAGCCACAGACATGGGAATCCTAACACATTCTGATGCTCTAAACAGCAAGCTTGAGGTACAAAATAATCTCATAGAGGTGGCGGTTAGCCTGAGCCTCACCTATCTACTTATCCTGGGGACAGATTGGCCAGGGTTTAAAACATTAATAAAACAGTTAGTACTGGATGTGTCCTGCATTAGCATGTCACAGGGGAATCCTGTGGCAACAATGGCTGGGGAGGCGGCCCTGGGGCCATCCATATCAGCTCTGCATCATGATGACGCAGAGAGTGGGGAGCGCCCTGCCCCTTCTCTCTCTGTGGGAAATTCCTCAGGGGATTTTGCGCTGGAGCAGATGCATGACACTTCTCTCCAACACACTTTTGACCAAGTGAGAGTAGTTGATGGTCGAAACCTCCAGCCAAATGTTGCATGTTCCTTTCTGTATTTTTGTATGACTGTATTGTAGGCTATATTGAGTGATGCCGGACACTCAGACTAAAGAGGAGACAACACAACTGTTGGTCTCAAAGAGCCATAGAGAATCTTTATTCTATGCAGTTCATCATAATCCTATGGCTGGGCATTTAGGTCAGGATAAAACACTAAATTGTCTCATGGCTCATTTCTATTGGCCAGGGATCCCCACAGATGTCCGGCAATGGTATGTAGCTTGTCGCTAATCCCAGCTGGTAAATCCAGTGGCCACGCCAACAGCACCATTGCACCCATTATCATTAACCCTTTGGAGTTGAGAGCTTTGCCGGCGAAGCTCGATGGGTTTAGAATGAGTAGGTCACATATTTAGATAAATATCTTCACGAGTTTTTTTTTTTATCAGACAAGAATGATAAACAGGGCGGCACGGTGGTGTAGTGGTTAGCGCTGTCGCCTCACAGCAAGAAGGTCCTGGGTTCGAGCCCCGGGGCTGGCGAGGGCCTTTCTGTGTGGAGTTTGCATGTTCTCCCCGTGTCCGCGTGGGTTTCCTCCGGGTGCTCCGGTTTCCCCCACAGTCCAAAGACATGCAGGTTAGGTTAACTGGTGACTCTAAATTGACCGTAGGTGTGAATGTGAGTGTGAATGGTTGTCTGTGTCTATGTGTCAGCCCTGTGATGACCTGGAGACTTGTCCAGGGTGTACCCCGCCTTTCGCCCGTAGTCAGCTGGGATAGGCTCCAGCTTGCCTGCGACCCTGTAGAAGGATAAAGCGGCTAGAGATAATGAGATGAGATGAAGAATGATAAACATATTGGCAGAAACTTTGTACTTTACACTTACCCGCTTACGTATTCATAAAAGACTATCATGCCATTACCACGTGAGTAATCACTTTCACTCTTTTGGTTTTAATTGGTTTCTCTTTCACGGTGGGAATGCCCACCGGAAACATGATAAAATCTGTCAGACATAGTTCAACCTATTTGGAGGTAAAAACTTATTGCAAGATGGCACATGAGTTTTATGCACTTTGGATGATTCAAGACAGCGATTCAATTCAATCTTGAGAACTGCGACACTGATGAGCGGTGCCTTTTTTTTTTTAAGATCAACTCGAGCAAGCGTAAATATTTCTTCTATGTCTTATGAGCAGATTGGTTGATATGCATGTGCTGTAGTGCATACACAGGAAAAATGACTGAGCAGTTTTTCCAGAGTTAAAAGTATTTTCCTCAAAAATAGTTAATTTTGCTCTATTTTGAGTTTAGAGAGTAAAGTTTGGAGTTGGAATGGGAGCAAAATTACAGAGTAATTGTGTAACAGAGTTTGTTGTGGCTCTGAACTGAGTAAAATAGTACAAGAGTTAATTTCAAGACACACTGAATAGGGTCAAATACCAACAAAGTAAAATACCAGATAAATGAAGCTGTTGTAAAAAGCAGTTTTAGAACTGTGTTGGAATGTGTGGGAAAAACAAAAACAAAAAACATTACCTTACTCACTGTGACTTGACCTGATGGGATTAAGAGTTGATCTGATGGGATTAAGAGTTGGCAGTGGGAGGGGTTTTCACTCTTCTCATTGAATGGAAATTTTTACCCTTCTCATTGAATACCCCTCC
This sequence comes from Neoarius graeffei, assembly GCF_027579695.1. Taxonomy (NCBI): domain Eukaryota; kingdom Metazoa; phylum Chordata; class Actinopteri; order Siluriformes; family Ariidae; genus Neoarius; species Neoarius graeffei. Next base: position 36,057,223 of record NC_083576.1, on the reverse strand, counting down.
CACTGTCAACCCTTTATCCCAAAACAATTGGACAATAAGACATACATTTTTTTGATGGCCAGTTAATTGTCCAAATCAATGGAGCAGATTTAAGTTTTTGTGCTTGATACATTCCTAATACTGAACAGAATTGCCTCAAATGATCAAAACGGTTTGTCACAATGGGTAAAGTAATGCTTTTTCACACATTCCAACACAGTTCTAAAACTGCTTTTTACAACATCTTCATTTATCTTTTTTTTTTTTTTTTTAAGTACAATCATGACACATACTACATGAAAATTATTGTAGCTGAACTTGTGCTCAATACCAAAAAAGTCATACGACTTTGAAAATACTACTTAGATTTGAAATTGAAATTGACAAAATCAGAGCATGCCAAAATCATTAGAGTGGCAGAAAATACCCTCAGACCTCAGAGGGTTAACCCCCTGGGGTCGAGATTTTCGCTGGCGAAGCTCTGCAGGTTTAGAATGAGTAGGTCATGTATTTAGATAAATATGTTCATGAGTTTTTAATCATACAAGCACGATAAACATATTGACAAACTTTACACTTTCCTCTGTTCCCACTGCCAAATAATATATATTTTTTAATTCCCTAAGTTAGATGAAAGATAAAACTTATCACCTTATTCAGTCACACCTGAGTCAGAGCGCTGAGTGCTCGCTTACACATTCATAAAAGACTATTCACATGGTAATGGCATAATCATTACTTTCACTCTTTCGATTGGTTTATTTTTCGCAGTGGGAATTACATTTTTGCCCACCATAAACAGAATAAAATGTGTCAGCCATAGTTTAGGCTACCTGTTTGGAGGTAAAACTTGTTTCAAGATGGCACATGGATTTTATGCTCAGGAGGCGCTTCAGATGATTCAGGACAGCAATTCAAGCGATTCAATTCAATCTTGAGAACTGTGATATGGATGATGAGCGGTGTCACTTTGAACTTCGACTCAATCCAGCTGAAGATCAACTCAAGTAAATGTAAATATTTCTCCTATTTCTTCTGAGCATATTGATTGATATGCATGCTCTGTTATGCATACACAGGAAAAATTACTGAGCAATATTTTTCCAGAGTTAAAAGTATTTTCCTCAAAAATAGTTAATTTCACTCTATTTTAAGTTTAGAGTGTAAAATTTGGAGTTAGAGTAGGAGGAAAATTACAGAGTAACAGAGTTGGTTGTGGCGCTCATCTCATCTCATTATCTCTAGCCGTTTTATCCTGTTCTACAGGGTCGCAGGCGGGGTACACCCTGGACAAGTCGCCAGGTCATCACAGGGCTGACACACAGACACAGACAACCATTCACACTCACATTCACACCTACAGTCAATTTAGAGTCACCAGTTAATCTAACCTGCATGTCTTTGGACTGTGGGGGAAACCGGAGCACCTGGAGGAAACTCACGTGGACATGGGGAGAACATGCAAACTCCGCACAGAAAGGCCCTCACCGGCCACAGGGCTCGAACCCGGACCTTCTTGCTGTGAGGCGACAGCGCTAACCACTACACCACCGTGCCGCCCGGTTGTGGCTCTGAACTGAGTAAAATAGTCCATGAGTTAATTTCAAGACACACTGAATAGAGTCAAATACCACCACAAAGAGTAAAATATTAACACTGAATTGAAGAGAATTGACTCTGGAAAAAAAACAGCTCTATCAAGAGAGTAACATTTACTCTTTTTAGAAAGGGACCAAATGTTATCGAGTATAGAGTAAAATTTTCTTCAATTTGAGTAAATTTTACTCAGGCAAATTTCCTGTGTAATCTTTGCATGCTTCTTGAATAAATAAAATGCACACCGTCACTTGTTTGCTCTCTTTTCTTCTTCATCTTTTTTGGGCACTCTAATGATTTTGGCATGCTCTGATGCTGCGGTCAACTTCAACAAATCTAAGCAGTATTTTCAGTCATGGGCCTTTTTTTGTATTCAGCACAGGTTCAACTACAATAATATCTATGTAGTATTTATATCATGATTGTACTTAAAAAACAGGTAAATGAAGATGATGTAAAAAGAAGTTTTAGAATGGTGTTGGAATGTGTGAAAAACATTACCTTACCCATTGTGACAAACAGTTTTGAACACTTGACCTGATGGGATTAAGAGTTGTTATTGGGAGGGGTTTTCACTCTTCTAATTGAATGGAATTTTTTACTCTTCTCACTGAATACCCCTACCACTGCCAATCCTTTATCCCAAAACAATAGGACATACATTTTTTGATGGCCAGTTAATTGTCCAAATCAATGGAGCAGATGTAATGTGCTCGATACATTCCTAACACGGAAGAAGAAGAAACCTTTATTATTCGTCATATGCACACTTCAAGCACAGTGAAATTCATCCTCTGCATTTAACCCATCTGAAGCAGTGAACACACGCACACACTCAGAGCAGTGGGCAGCCACACCAAAGCGCCCAGGGAGCAGTCAGGGGTTAGGTACCTTGCTCAAGGGCACCTCAGCCCAAGGCCACCCCACATCAACCTAACTGCATGTCTTTGGATTGTGGGGGGAAACTGGAGCACCCGAAGGAAACCCACGCAGACACAGGGAGAACATGAAAACTCCACACAGAAAGGCCCTCGCCGGCTGCTGGGTTCGAACCCAGAACCTTCTTGCTGTGAGGTGACCGTGCTAACCACTACACCACCGTGCTGAACAGAATCACCTCAAGTAACCAAAACGGTTCATCACAATAGGTAATGTTTTTTCACACATTCCAACACGGTTCTAAAACTGCTTTGTATAACATCATCTTTTATCTGTTATTTTTGTTAAAGTACAATCATGACATACAGTGGAATGCAAAAGTTTGGGCACCCCTGGTCAAAATTACTGTTACTGCAAACAGTTAAGCAAGTTGAAGATGAAATGATCTCCAAAAGGCATAAAGTTAAAGATGACTCATTGCTTTATATTTTAAGCAAAAACAATTTTTTTTATTTTCACCTTTTACATCTTCAAAATGACAAAAAAGGAAAAGGGCCTGAAGCAAAAGTTTGGGCACCCTGCATGGTTAGTACCTAGTAGCACCCCCTTTGGCAAGCATAACAGCTTGTAAACACTTTTTGTAGCCAGCCAAGAGTCTTTCAATTCTTGTTTGAGGAATTTCATCCATCCTTCCTTGCAGAAGTCTTCCAGTTCTGAGAGATTCCTGGGCCGTCTTGCATGCACTGCTCTTTTGAGGTCTATCCACAGATTTTCAATAATGTTCAGATCAGGGGACTGTGAGGGCCATGGTAAAACCTTCAGCTTGCACCTCTTGAGGTAGTCTATTGTGGATTTTGAGGTGTGTTTAGGATCATTATCCATTTGTAGAAGCAATCCTCTTTTCAACTTCAGCTTTTTTACAGATGGGGTTATGTTTGCTTCCAGAATTTGCTGGAATTTCATTGAATCCATTCTTCCCTCTACCCATGAAATGTTCCCCATGCCATTGGCTACAACACAACCCCAAAGCATGATTGAGCCACCCCCATACTTAATGGTTGGAGAGGTGTTCTTTTCATGAAATTCTGTGCCCTTTTTTCTCCAAACATACCTTTGCTTGTTGCTGCCAAAGAGTTCCATTTTAACCTCATCGGTCCACAGGACTTGTTTCCAAAATGCATCAGGCTTGTTTAGATGTTCTTTTGCAAACTTCTGATGCTGAATTTTGTGGTGAGGACACAGGAGAGGTTTTCTTCTGATGACTCTTCCACGAAGGCCATATTTGTGCAGGTGTCGCTGAACAGTAGAACAAATGTACCACAACTCCAGAGTCTGCTAAATCTTCCTGAAGGTCTTTTGCAGTCAAGCAGGGGTTCCGATTTGCCTTTCTAGCAATCCTACGAGCAGCTCTCTCTGAAATTTTTCCTGGTCTTCCAGACCTTATCTTGACCTCCACTGTTCCTGTTAACTGCCATTTCTTAATTACATTTTGAACTGAGGAAATGGCAACCTGAAAACATTTTGCTATCTTCTTATAGCCTTCTCCTGCTTTGTGGGCCTCAACCATTTTCATTTTCAGAGTGGTAGGAAGCTGCTTAGAAGAACCCATGGCTGCTGATTTTTGGGACTACGTTAGAGGAGCCTGGGTATTTATAAAGCTTTGAAATTTGCATCACCTGGCCTTTCCTCACGATGAGTGTGAACAAACCATAACCCTAACAAACTAATTAAGGTCTGAGACCTTGGTCAAAGTGATCCGAGTGCTCAAATCTCCTAGGGTTCCCATACTTTTGCAATTTACTCCTTTCCTTTTTTCACTCTAAAATTGTACAAAGCCAAAATAATACACGGATATTGCTTAAAATGTTGAAAAGTGTGTTTCATCTTTAACTTTATGCCTTTTGGAGTTCATTTCATCTTCAACTTGCTTAACTGTTCACAGTAACAATTTTGACCAGGAGTGCCCAAACTTTTGCATACCACTGTATATACTACATAGATATTATTGTAGTGGAACTTGCGGTGAATACAAAAGTCATATGACTTTGAAAATACTGCTTTGATTTGTTGAAATTGACAAAATCAGAGCATGCCAAAATCATGAGTGCCAAAAAAAATACCCTCAAACACAGAGGGTTAATTGAGATCCCCTTTGAAAGAATTAGCATGGATCTCGTTGGGCCATTAGATCACTCGAAACTGCTGGTATCGCTTTGTGTTAGTCATAGTGGATTATGCAATGAGATACCCGGACGCAGTGCCTTTTCGCAATATCTCAGCATGTAGTGTTGTGGAGGCACTTTTCTGTGTTATATTCTGAGTTGGGATTCTGAAAGAAATCCTGAAAGAAATCAAGATGCTACGTTTATGTCACACACACTACATGAATTGTATGAATTATTGGGGATTAAATTGATTCGTACTAGTGTTTACCATCCACAAACAGACTGGCTGGTCGAATGATTTAATCAAACACTTAAAAATATGATTTGTAAGTTTGTTCACAGGGATGCTAAAAACTGGGACAGGTGACTAGACCCTCTGTCGTTTGCAGTGCATGAGGTCCCACAAGCCTCCACCGGGTTTTCCCTCTTTGAATTATTGTGCGGCAGCACAGATTAGTGCAAGCACCTCTGACCAGCAAAGCAGGCAACTGAAGAGAGGGGCCCCAACTGAAAGCAGGAGCAGGGCTCTTGAGAACAGCACATGTCTGGCAAATGAGGGTGAGCCTTGTGAAGCAGCTCAGATTCCCAGCAAACATTACAGATATGATCCTGAGACCAAATATACTGCTAGTTTTAGAAATATCAAAGCATAGTCATGCTGGAGCTTACAATTCCCTGGAAAGAAAAGATGGAATAAGCCAAGGAAGCAAGCCAAGTATGCAGCCTTGGTGGAAGAATGCCACAGATGGGAGTGGTCAGCATGGCCCACAGAGGTGAGCTGTGGAGACTTTGGAGCTTAGTTTATGTTTCTCAAGGCAAGCACAAGAGGAAAGTCATCAGAACAGAGGCAGCAGAGAAGGCCTCTTGATAGCTGTGATTCAAAAAGAACAATCCATGGTCACATGCTACCTAGATAGGGGCGAGATGTGTGCTGGTATCATGTATTAATACATTTATGATCCTGGTTGGTTAAGGTAGATGTAGTTGTGTGGCAAATTCATACAGAACCAGTGGCACTGAGCATGCATGGTGCCAGTGGCACTTGTGACAGCCTCAGTCACTGGGAAGTATGTATAACTATTTCTGTTAGACAGATGTGTCTATGTGGTGTTAAGTGTAATGAAAAATCCATATTGCACAATTAACATGTAGAACAGATAGATCAAGTGGCACTGAGCATGCATTCATGGTTCCAGTGGGCTCATGACAGCTTTAGTCACTGGGGAGAACTGTATGGTTTTACTAGTATTAGGCATGTTGCAAAGACTGAAGGATGAGTGGGGTAATCTGTTGAAAATAAGCTGCTTGGACACAAGCCAAGGCCTGATCATCTCAGGCTGCTATCCATCCATTCATGAAAATACTGGAGAATATGTGGCAATAAGGATGCAAATCATTTTCATATTTTTTGGGATAGTCTGGTGTTAATATATTCAAACAATTTCATAATACCTTGTGTATAATAATACAAAATGACATACCCTACAAATTTGAGTTTTTGTGTTTAGGCACAATACAGAGTTAGGTCAGAAGGACACAAAGCATATGAAACCTATATTAGCTGCAAGTTTAAAAGCAATCAGTAAGAAATGGCTATCCCCAGAACCCCACATCTAGACAACTGCATGGATGTAGTATATGAATTTTTTTTTTTTTCAATGGAAAGACAGACTTACTGACCCCTTAAAAATTTATTTTGCTAAATTTGGTCAAATATATAAAACACCCCTGCAACTGGACTTTGTATAGACGAAGGTGTGCGTATGCAGATATGCATCTCTCTTTTTAGATTGATGAGAAAATAAGTACCCCTTGGTACCATCATGTCAATATGGTGCAGGAGCATGAGGTGAGGTGCATGCTGAGCACGGTAAACCTGTGGAAAGCTGCAGGACCTGACGGCGTCTTAGGACGGGTGCTGTGGGTCTGCACAGATCAGTTGGCTGGGGTCTTTACCAAGATCTTCAATCGGTCTCTGTCTCAGGCTGCCGTCCCATCCTGCTTAAAGTCCTCCATAATCATCCCCCTCCCAAAGAACACCATTAGCAGTTTTAACGATTACCGGCCAATAGCACTTACACCTATCATTATGAAGTGTTTCGAGAAACTGATCCAAACTCAAATTATTTCACACCTCTCACCCAGGTTTGACCCTCACCAGTTTGCCTACAGAGCTAATAAGGCCACAGAGGACGCAGTAGCCACGGCTCTCCACCTTGCTTTGTCCCATTTGGAGCAGCATGGGAGCTATGTATGGCTGCTCTTTGTGGACTTCAGCTCCGCCTTTAACACTATCCTCCCAAACAGACTGATGACCAAACTTACAAACCTGGGAATATCCCACACCATCTGTCACTGGATTAAGGACTTCCTCACTGATCGCTCCCAGAGAGTGAGAGTAGGCTCCTACATTTCCTCTGCCCTTAGCATCAGCACTGGCTCCCCTCAGGGCTGTGTGCTGAGCCCCCTACTCTACACCCACGACTGCATCCCTGCCCACTCCAGTAACAGCATTATCAAGTTTGCTGATACCACCACTGTGGTGGGGCTCATCTCTGGGGGTGATGAGTCCCGCATACCGAGATGAGGCAGAGCAGCTGTCAAGACTGGTGTACAAATAACAACCTGGTCTTAAAAACCACCAAGACTAAGGAGCTGATCATAGACTTCAGAAGGAAGAAAACAGATATTCTGCCTGTTTATTAGCGGGAACTGTGTGGAGAAAGTCTCAGAATTTTGGTTTCTGGGGGTCCACATTTAGGACGACCTGACCTGGAGTGTCAACACTACAACTGTTATCAAAAAGGCACATCAAAGACTGTATTTCCTGAGAGTGCTCAGGAACTACCATCTTTCACACAAACTACTGGTGTCCTTCTACCGTTGCTCCATTGGGAACATATTGACTTACTGTTTCTGTGTGTGGTTTTCTAGTTGCACAGCAGGAGACAGGAAAGTGCTCCAGAGGGTCGTCACTACAGCCCAGAGGATCATTGGCTGCCCTTTCCCCTCTCTGGAGGATTTGTACAGTTCCCACAGTATAAAAAAAAAAAGCACAAAACATTCTCAGGGACCCATCTCACCCCGGACACACTGTGTTTGAACTGCTGCCTTCAGGCAGATGTTACAGGTCATTAACAGCCAGGACAAACAGGATTAGGAAAAGTTTCTATGCCAGTGCCATAAGGGCATGAAATAAAGCAAGCCTGTACATAATACAAATATGATACAATATGGGATTGTGCAATGCCCTCCACACCATAGGATGTGAATGTTTGCAAGTGATGATTGCTGTTTTAAATAACTTTTTTAAATTATTTATTTATATATTTATTAGTTTATCTTGTATTATTTTCATAGTTTTTTTGAGATATACTTTTTTTTTGCAACAAGGATTGCATTTAATTTTGTTGTATTTATTTACAATGACAATAAAGATATTCTAATTCTAGTTCCTTGAAAAAAGAAACCTGAAAACTAGACTAGAAATATCAGGAATAACTGCGTCAGTGACTGTATTGGAACTGAAACTGGATAATGTCCATCTACATACAGAAGTTAGGTTTAATTCTATGGGATTCCTCATATTATTAGGGGTCCAAGCACCAAAAGTTTTGGAACACACTTGTAATATTCAGGATTTTGCTTTCTTCTTCTGCTGCTGAAAAATGAACTGTGCAGCCCAAACCAGAAGTTGTAGAAACATGAAACTTTCTCAATAAAGAATACCCTCTTCAACCACTCAAGGCCTCTGCATGCTCTTGCGACAAGGCTTTCGCAGACAGCTTTTCGCAGACAGTTGTAATTTATCGTTGAGTGGGGAGTAATAGGCGTGCGCGATGTTATTCACTGCTACAACGCAAGGGGGCGCGAAGTCGCGAAATCGCTAGGAGTAGTTGGTGGGTGTGGTTAGTGGAGTGTTTATCCTCCGGTTACTTATAATGACTAGAACTGGAGTCGTATAGATGTACGTACTTCCTCACTTCCTCGATCAACTGCTCTTCGTGCTGCTCCATCTTCGCTCGTGTTTTTAAAAATGGCGGTCGTGAAAACAAAACAAACCGGGAAAGAAGGGAAGCGGAAGTGCGTGTACAGCGGATGTAGAGTGGACCAATCAGAGCCCTCTTGTCTGCGACGCTGTCTGCGAGGCTTCTGCGGTGGTCACAATTTTTGGGAGGTGCGCGCAGAGCGTCTGCGAAGGTGGGGGGGCTACGCAGACACTGTCTGCGACGCTATCTTTAAGGACTGGGTTGTCAGCATAAATTGGCCTTCAGGCAAGCAAGACAGGCTTAATCAGTGGTGCTGCAGCAAATTCTTTTTCCCCATTGATTCCTTGGGTTCTCCCAAATAAAAAAAAAAAAAAAGCCTCAAGAACTATTTAGCTCCACACACTCATGAGTGCATTAAACTCATTAAATTACAGGTATTTAGCAGACACTCTTATCCAGAGCAACATACAACATACCCAGAGCAGCCTGGGGAGTGGTTGGGGGTTAGATGCCTTGCTCAAGGGCACTTCAGCCATTCCTACTGGTCCAGGGAATCAAACCAGTGACCTTTTGGCCCCAAAACCACTTCTCTAACCATTAGCCCATGGCTTCCTGATTTGGTTTCCCCCACATGGCTTCCCCTAATGGTTAGAAAACTCCCTAATAAAAGCATGTCGACAATTGTAAACAATATGGCTGACAGACACCCTCTTCCTTAGCCATGCTTTTGTAATGTGTGCAGAATGTGGTTTTGCATTGTCTTGTTGAAATATCCCTGGAAAAGATGTCATTTTGAAGGCAGGGCATGTTGCTCCAAAATCTCAATGTATTTTTCTGCATTAATGCTTCCATCACAGAAATGTAAGTTACCTTTGACTGACGCAACCTCATACTATGACAGTCCCTGGCTTTTGGATTTGTTGCAAATAACAGTCTGGATGATCCTGGATGGATTATTATTTTTTTCCATCTCTGGTCCAGAGCACATGGCATCAATTTAAAAAAAAAAAAAAAAGACCTGGAATACTGCTTTATCTGACCACAATACATGTTTCCACTGTGTGATGGTTCATTCCAGATGCCTCCAAGCCCAGAGAAGTCAACAGCACTGGTGGAAACAGGTAATGTAAGGCTTCCTTTTTGCACAGTAAAGTTTTAACTGGCATTTGTGGATGTACCTCCGTATTGTAGTGCTTGACAAAGGTTTAACAAATGTAATCCTGAGACCATGTGGTTTTTTTTTTTTAATCATATGGTGCTGTGCTTGGTGGCAGCCTGTTGCAGCAGCTCCCATGTGTTTTTTGTATTTTTTCATGACTTCCATCCATACGTGTGTGTGTGATCCTACAGCCACTTATCACAGATACTGTAAGACAATGGGTACTTTCTGTGTTAGAGTTTTCTCTCAGTTTTTGTGGTATTTTATGTTGCTCCTGGCAATGGAGGGTAATAGACACAAAAGTGAGGGCACTGTTTACACATGCGACCAGCTGATCACACTGTGTAAACCTGTAAGGCTGCCCAGAGCGAGGCCTGAGATCCCGGAGGAGCTGCGGAGGAGATGCTGGGGTTGCAGTGCTGCAGCCCAGCTGAAATTGAAGAAGATATTAGACCCTGCTGTTCCAGCAATTATCAGGGGGAACATGAGGTCTCGAGGGAATAAGATGGACGAGCTTGCCACGCTGATTAAGATCCAGTGGGAATACCACGAGTGCAGCGTTTTGTGTTTAACTGAGACATGGCTGCAGGCTGCACTCATGTATCCTGGACCACATCGTGGAGGTACCCGGCTTCAGTTCTGTTTGGGCAGACAGGGACATTACTAGCAGCGGTAAGAAGAAGGGAGGACAGATTAAGCTGTACGTGAGTGAGCAGTGGTGTAGTCCCAGACATATGCATGTGAAGGAACATCTCTGTAACCCGGACATTGAACTGCTTGTTGTGGGGATGCGTCCCTAGGAATGCGTCACCTGCCTTGGGAATCCATGTCCGCCATTGTCATCGCTGTTTACATTCCTCCCTTAAATGATGCAGCGGTAGCCTGTGAGGTCATCAGCTCCACTGATGCTAAGATACAGACTCAACATCCCAATGCCTTGACAGTTATCACCAAGGATTTTAATCATGCTACTCTGTACAAAAGGAATGTAAATAGTACTGTAAAATGTACTGTAAACGTAATCAGGAATGTAAACAGCGATGACAATGGCGGACGTGGATTCCCAAGGAAGGTGATGCATTCCTAGGGACGCATCCCCACAGCAAGCAGTTCAATGTCCGGGTTACAGAGACGTTCCTTCACATGTACATGTCTGGGATTACACCACTTCCCACTCACCAACTTTTCACCAAGACGTTGACTGCCCCACTAAAGACAATAAAACCTTGGATTTCCTGTATCTCATCTCATCTCATCTCATCATCTCTAGCCACTTTATCCTGTTCTACAGGGTCGCAGGCAAGCTGGAGCCTATCCCAGTTGACTACAGGCGAAAGGCGGGGTACACCCTGGACAAGTCGCCAGGTCATCACAGGGCTGACACATAGACACAGACAACCATTCACACTCACATTCACACCTACGGCAGAGATGCCTACCCCAAATTTTGAATTTCAGTATTCTTGAAAACATTTTTCAGTATTTTGGAATGACTTTCAGTAACATTAATTTATGCGCATTTCCATTATAAAGAGGTATATATACCAATATGTTTAACATTTAAATTATTAAAAATAACTGTTTTGTGTGAATTGAATAAACAAAACGCGAGCAGCCATCTCAACTCGCCATCTCAACATCCCAATATGTTGGACAACAGATGGAAATTAGCACTTGTGCTAAAATCTGGCACATTTACATGTATGTATATATGTTCATTAATGTGCACTGTCCTGAAAAATAAATAAAATAAATAAAATAAAAAATAAAATAAACTGAATTTCCACTCAACAAATTTCTAGAGCATGCAATATATCACATTTTTCTAAATACAATAGTGTTCCCTGTTTGCAGACATTACGGTTGACTACCAATCATTGGTATTGAATGTAACTCCTCAAAAGTATTATATTATATTGCCTGGCAAAATGTTCTACCTGTTAACGGATTCTAATAAAATAAAAAAAAAAAATTCTTATTTCATGCCAAAGAGAGTCCGACATTGTTATCTTAATGTTCCAATATATAAATACTTCAGCATAATGCTTCAGAAGAGACATTGAATAAAATGACATTTATAATTGCATTTAAAACAGTGGAATGATCAATTTTTTGCCACAATCCCAACAGCACTAATCATAAAATTCTGTTTTTGATCATACTACATGTACATTTGCACTTGCAACACTGACAAGACTTTGAATTAAAGAAGTACAGCCAGTGTCTGATATTTCAGTGAATAAAAATCATACATGTAAAAAGAAACTGAATAAGTTTAACTCACATTTCATGGCACTAATTGGCAAGTTCAACTCCAAGCATAGGTCAACCATCACCGCTTCAGCACGTGTCACGTTCCGTGTCTTTTCATCCATAGATTTCGTAAAAAACTGCTGGATACCCCCAGATTTACTTTCCGCCTGACTCGCCATTTCAGCATACTCCATATGTTTTTTGTAGTTGACATGCCGCCTGCAGTCATCGCGACCACCATGAGTGATGTTCATGTCAGTTCTACACAGTTTGCAGTCCGCGTATCCATTGCCCTTTTGACTGGGTGTAATGCACGGCCATTCTACTGTATCGAAAATAGCGTGAACAAATGTGCGGAATCTGCGCATGTCACACACAGCATGTGCAGAATCTGCGCATGTCACACACAGCATGTGTGGTTGTCGTAAAAATAAATAGCCTAGCCGTGAATCGCGCATGGATTGAAAAAGTCGCTTGGACATTTAAAAACAACTCACTGGAATTTTTTAAGACTTTATAATAATTCCGTACAGAATAACACTGTTTGCCGTAACATCGTATTTACGTAACTTTTCCGTACAAAATACGGCCAATCCATACTAGTAGGCATCTCTGCTACGGTCAATTTAGAGTTACCAGTTAACCTAACCTGCATGTCTTTGGACTGTGGGGGAAACCGGAGCACCCGGAGGAAACCCATGCGGACACGGGGAGAACATGCAAACTCCGCACAGAAAGGCCCTCGCCGGCCACGGGGCTCGAACCCGGACCTTCTTGCTGTGAGGCGACAGCGCTAACCACTACACCACCGTGCCACCCCTGGATTTCCTGTATGCAAATGTTAATGATGCATACAGTGCCACAGCCCTTCTCCCCCTTGGCAAATCTGATCACAACCTGGTCCCACTAACCCTTAAGTATGTCCCTCTTGCTCAGCAGCAGCCTGTCCATGCAAGGACTGTGAGGAGGTGAACTCAGGAGGCTGCTGAGGCACTGAAGGACTGCTTTGAATCAACAGACTAGGATGTACTCTGTCAGCCACACGGGGAGGACATCAATGACGTGACAGACTGCATCACATAATACATCAGATTCTGTGAACACACCACCATGTCAACCCGGACTGTACACCGCTTCCTTAAAAACAAGCCATGGATCACCAGTGACCTGAAAGCACTTCTAAACAAGAAGAAAGTATTCAGGTCTGGAGACAAAGAAGAACTGAACAGAGTGCAGCATAAACTCCAAGAGAAACTGAGGGGATGTAAAGACACCTAGAGGAGGAAACTGGAGGCCAAATGACAACAGAACAATGAGAGGGATGTGTGGACTAGAATGAAGCAGATCACTGGGTGTAAGGGGAGAGACGGACAGCCATCAGACAACCAGGAGAAAGCAAATGAGCTGAACTGTTTCTTCAACAGGTTTAGCTCCCAGCCCTCTGTCGTCTCCTCTACACATCCAGGACCTTCCCAATGCCACAAATTGGCTGCAAACAGGATACTTTTGATGCTGTGGTGGAGAGGAGGACTCTGAACAAACCGTTATCCATCATGGATAATCCTGACCATCCTCTCCACTACACACTAGACAGACAGGAGAGCACCTTCTCCAACAGGCTGTTACAGCTTCACTGTCAGAGGGACCGATACAGGAAATCTTTCCTGCCCCAAGCCATCATACTGTACAATAACTGACCTCTGTCTGTCTGAGAGAACTCTGACCTCTCTGCTGTATAGTCCTGTTTATAACCCTGGCCCTCCTGTAACTTTTGACCATTAGAACTTATTTGTTTACTGCCATTAGTCATTTTGCACCTTTAGAGTTTGTTTTATTTAGTTATCTTCTGTGCAATACTGCCACTTTCACACAGTTTTCTTATTTTCATTCATCACAATTCTTGTTTTTAGTACTATTAATGCACATTCACATGTACAAAGAGCATATTATTTATATACAGTGGTGCTTGAAAGTTTGTGAACCCTTTAGAATTTTCTATATTTCTGCATAAATATGACCCAAAACATCATCAGATTTTCACACAAGTTCTAAAAGTAGATAAAGAGAACCCAGTTAAACAAATGATCCAAAAATATTACACTTGATAATTTATTTATTGAGGTAAATGATCCAATATTACATATCTGTGAGTGGCAAAAGTATGTGAACCTCTAGGATTAGCAGTTAATTTGAAGGTGAAATTAGAGTCAGGTGTTTTCAATCAATGGGATGACAGTCAGGTGTGAGTGGGAACCCTATTTTATTTAAAGAACAGGGATCTATCAAAGTCTGATCTTCACAACACATGTTTGTGGAAGTGCATCATGGCACGAACAAAGGAGATTTCTGAGGACCTCAGAAAAAGCGTTGTTGATGCTCATCAGGCTGAAAAAGGTTACAAAACCATCTCTAAAGAGTTTGGACTCCACCAATCCACAGTCAGACAGACTGTGTACAAATGGAGAAAATTCAAGACCATTGTTACCCTCCCCAGGAGTGGTCGACCAACGAAGATCACTCCAAGAGCAAGGCGTGTAATAGTCGGCGAGGTCACAAAGGACCCCAGGGTAACTGCTAAGCAACTGAAGGCCTCTCTCACATTGGCTAATGTTAATGTTCATGAGTCCACCATTAGGAGAACACTGAACAACAATGCTGTGCATGATAGGGTTGCAAGGAGAAAGCCACTGCTCTCCAAAAACAACATTGCTGCTCATCTGCAGTTTGCTAAAGATCACATGGACAACCCAGAAGGCTATTGGAAAAATGTTTTGTGGACGGATGAGACCAAAATAGAACTTTTTGGTTTAAATGAGAAGCATTATGTTTGGAGAAAGGAAAACACTGCATTCCAGCATAAGAACCTGATCTCATCTGTGAAACATGGTGGTGGTAGTATCATGGTTTGGGCCTGTTTTGCTGCATCTGGGCCAGGACAGCTTGCCATCATTGATGGAACAATGAATTCTGAATTATAGCAGCGAATTCTAAAGGAAAATGTCAGGACATCTGTCCATGAACTGAATCTCAAGAGAAGGTAGGTCATGCAGCAAGACAACGACCCTAAGCACACAAGTCATTCTACCAAAGAATGGTTAAAGAAGAATAAAGTTAATGTTTTGGAATGGCCAAGTCAAAGTCCTGACCTTAATCCAATCAAAATGTTGTGGAAGGATCTGAAGCGAGCAATTCATGTGAGGAAACCCACCAACATCCCAGAGTTGAAACTGTTCTGTATGGAGGAATGGGTTAAAATTCCTCCAAGCCGGTGTGCAGGACTGATCAACAGTTATCGGAAACATTTAGTTGCAGTTGTTGCTGCACAAGGGGGTCACACCACATACTGAAAGCAAAGGTTCACATACTTTTGCCACTCACAGACGTAATATTTTGATCATTTTTCTCAATAAATAAATGACCAAGTATAATTTTTAAATATTTTAAGTTCGTTTCTTAGACAAGGATATTTTTTTAAGCTTGTTACCTTGTTCTTTTTCGGTGACGTGGGCCGGTCCCCGCCCTGGGCGGCGCGGCGCGGTCGGGCGGCGGACTGGGGACAGTCCGGCCCGGTCGACAGCCGCGTCGGAGGCGGAGGGGCCCCGTCCCTAGCCAGCGTTTTGGCAGGGAGGGCGCGGGTCACCTCCGCGCCCTCCCTGCCAAAACGCTGGCTAGGGACGGGGCCCCTCCGCCTCCGACGCGGCTGTCGACCGGGCCGGACTGTCCCCAGTCCGCCGCCCGACCGCGCCGCGCCGCCCAGGGCGGGGACCGGCCCACGTCACCGAAAAAGAACAAGGTAACAAGCTTAAAAAAATATCCTTGTCTAAGAAACGAACTTAAAATATTTGTAATAGTTAGACATAATGAACATCCACTACGTAAGTATAATTTTTGTCTCATTTGTTTAACTGGGTTGTCTTTATCTACTTTTAGGACTTGTGTGAAAATCTGATGTTGTTTTTGGTCATATTTATGCAGAAATATAGAAAATTCTAAAGGGTTCACAAACTTTCAAGCATCACTGTACATATACATACACCTCCTTTTGGCTGCTCCCGATTAGGGGTCGCCACAGTGGATCTTTTGTCTCCATTGCTCCCTGTCTTCTGCATCCTTCTCTACCACACCTGCCACTTTCATGTCCTCTCTCACCACATCCATGTATCTCCTCTTTGGCCTTCCTCGTTTTCGTGTGCCTGGCAGCTCCATCCTCAACATTCTCCTTCCAACATGCTCTGCATCTCTTCTCAGGATGTGTCCATACCATCTCAGTCTCATCTCTCTTAGCTTAATTCCCAAGCTCTCCACATGTGCTGTCCCTCTGATGTGCTCGTTCCTTATCCTGTCCAACCTTGTCACTCTCATTGCAAACCTTAACATCAACTCTGCCACCTCCAACTTTGTCTCCTGTCTCTTCATTAAGGGTACTGTCTCCAATCCATACATCACAGCTGGTCTCACTTCTGTCTTATACATCTTACCTTTCACTTTTGCTGGGACTTTCCTATCACAAATGACTCCCGAAATCCTTCTCCAACTGCTCCACCCTGCCTGCACTCTCTTTCTCACCTCACTATTGCAGCCCCCATTTTCCTGCACAGTTGACCCTAGGTACTTGAATTCACCAACTTTCTTTACATCTACTCCTTGCATCTTCACTACACTCTCATCCCCATTCTCACTGATGCACATGTATTCTGTTTTGCTACTGCTCACCTTCATTCCTCTTTGTTCCAATGCATACCTCCATCTCTCCAAACCCAGCTCAACCTCCTTTCTACTTTCACCACATATCACAATATCATCTGCAAACATCATGTTCCATGGTGACTCTTGCCTCACTTTGCCCATCAAGCTATCCATCATTATGGCAAACAAGAAAGGACTCAAAGCAGATCCTTGATGAAGTCCCACCTTCACCTTGAACCATTCAGTCATTCCAACTGCACACCCCACTGCTGTTTCACTGTTCTCATACATGTCTTGCACCACTCTAATATACTTCTCATTCACTCCACTCTTTCTCATACAATACCATAACTCATCTCTCGGCACTCCATCATATGCCTTCTCCAGGTCTACAAACAATGTAACTTTCTCTGGCCTTCTCTGTACTTCTCCATTAACATTCTTAAAGTAAAAATTGAATCCGCCATGCTCTTCCTTGGCATAAACCTGTACTGCTGTTCACAGATTGCTACCTCTCTTCTCAATCTCGCCTCCAATACCCTTTCCCATAGCTTCATGGTATGGCTCATCAATTTTATCCCTCTATAATTATTGCAGCTCTGTACATCTCCCTTATTCTTCTATATTGGGACTAGCACACTCCTCCTCCATTCATTTGGCATTTTCTTAGTCTCTAGGATCTTATTAAACAATCTCGTTAGGAACTCCACAGCCGTCTCACCCAAACATCTCCAAGCCTCAATCGGGATACCATCTGGTCCGACTGCTTTGCCAGTCTTCATTCTTTTCATGGCTGGCCTCACCTCATCCTTACTAACCAACTCTACTTCCTGATTTGCTGTCTCCAATGAATCTGACATTTTCTCTCTTGGATTCTCCTCATTTAATAAATCCTCAAACTACTCTTTCCACCTTCTTAATACACTCTGTCAGCACATTTCCATTTACATCTTTCATCACTCCTACCTGCTGTACATCCCTCGCTTCCCTGTTTCTCTGCCTAGCTAGTCTGTACAGGTCTTTCTCTCCTTTGGTCTCCAGTCTTTCGTAAAACTCCTGATATGCATCTGCTTTCGCCTTCGCTACCACTCTTTTTGCCTTCTGTCTAATCTCTCTGTATAATCACCTGCTTTCCTCGTCTCTCTGATCATCCCAATTTTTCTTTGCTAGCCTCTTCTCTTTTAGAATTTCCTGCACTTCTTTGTTCCACCACCATGTCTCCTTGTCTTCCTTCCTCCTTCCCAATGACCACCCTAGCACCTTCCTTGCTGACTCTCTTACTAGTATAGCAGTAGCATCCCAATTTTCTGGCAGACTTCTATTACCATTCAATGCTCATCTCATTTCTTCCCTAAACTCCTTCTGATGTTCAACCTCTTTTAGTTTCCACCACTTAATCTTCAGCTCCACTATTTCAAGCTTCCTCTTTTTCACTTTCAAGCTCATCCTGCACACAATGTTGTCTAGCTACACTCTCCCCTGCCATCACTTTACAGTCTCCAACCTCCTTCAGGTTACCCCTTCTGCAGAGTATGTCATCCACCTGTGTAGATCTTCCTCTACTATTAAACATCACCCTGTGCTACTCTTTCTTCTCGAAGTATGCACTGACTATTGCCAAATTCATCCTCTTTGAAAAATCAACCACCATTTGCCCTTCCACATTCCTCTCTTTTACACCATATCTGCCCATCATGTCCTCATCTCCTCTGTTTCCCTCGCCAACATGTCCGTTGAAATCTGCTCCTATCAGCATGCGCTCCTCCCTCGGTATACTTTCTACCACTTCATCCATCTTTTCCCAGAAAAACTCTTTCATTCTCACATCCAACCTGTGGGGTGTATGCACACACAACATTGATTACCACTCCTTGAATCTCCAACTTCATGCCTATCACTCTATCTGACACCCTCTTCACATCAATCACACTGTTGACCCAACTCTCCCCTCAAAACAATACCAACACCATTTCTCTTTCCATCGACTCCATAATAAAACAACTTGCATCCACCTCCAATGTTCTTGGCCTTGCTTCCCCTTCCACCTCGTCTCCTGCACACAAAAAATGTCCAACTTCCTTCTTTCCATCATACCTGCTAACTCTCACTCTACCAGTCAATGTTCCCACATTCAGTGTTCCTACCCTCAATTCTAAGCTCCTTCCATCTTTCATGCTCTCACCTAACACGCCTCCCCCTCTCTTTCTCCTTTTCTGTTTTGGCACAACAGTAGCACACTTTCCACCGGCACCCTGTTGACCAACAGTACTGGAGGCAGCTGTTGTTAACCCAGGCCCCGACCAATCCAGTATGGTATTTCTCTTTATATATACACGTGTATGTGTGTGTATCTCATTATCTCTAGCTGCGTTATCCTGTTCTACAGGGTCGCAGGCAAGCTGGAGCCTATCCCAGCCAACTACGGGCGAAAGGCGGGGTACACCCTGGACAAGTTGCCAGGTCATCACAGGGCTGACACATAGACACAGACAACCATTCACACTCACATTCACACCTACGGTCAATTTAGAGTCATCAGTTAACCTAACCCGCATGTCTTTGGACTGTGGGGGAAACCGGAGCACCCGGAGGAAACCCACGCGGACACGGGGAGAACATGCAAACTCTGCACAGAAAGGCCCTTGCCGGCCACGGTGCTGCCCCTATATATACATACACACAGTTGGGTCCATATGTATTTGGACACTGACACAAATTTTGTTTTTTTTACCCGTTTACTGAAACATATTCAAGTTATAATTATGTAATGGGCATGGACATAAAGTCCAGAGTTTCAGCTTTCATTTGAGGGTATCCACATTAAAATTGGATGAAGGGTTTAGGAGTTTCAGCTCCTTACCATGTGCCACCCTGTTTTTAAAGGGACCAAAAGTAATTGGACAATTGACTCAAAGGCTATTTCATGGGCAGGTGTGGGAAATTCCTTTGTTATGTCATTCTCAATTAAGCAGATAAAAGGCCTGGAGTTGATTTGAGGTGTGGTGCTTGCATTTGGAAGAATTTGCTGTGAAAAAAAAAAACCATGCAGTCAAAGGAGCTCTCCATGCAGGTGAAACAAGCCATCCTTAAGCTGCGAAAACAGAAAAAAACCCATCCGAGAAATTGCTACAATATTAAGAGTGGCAAAATCTACAGTTTGGTACATCCTGGAAAGAAAGAAAGCACTGGTGAACTCATCAATGCAAAAAGACCTGGATGCTCACAGAATACAACAGTGGTGGATGATCGCAGAATAATTTCCACAGTGAAGAGAAACCCCTTCACAACAGCCAACCAAGTGAACAACACTCTCCAGGAGGTAGGCATATCAATATCCAAATCTACCATAAAGAGAAGACTGTATGAAAGTAAATACAGAGGGTTCACTGCACAGTGCAAGCCTCAAGAATAAAAAGGCTAGATTGGACTTTGCTAAAAAACATCTAAAAAAGCCAGTACAGTTCTGGAAGAACATTCTCTGGACAGATGAAACCAAGATCAACCTCTACCAGAATGATGGAAAGAAAAAAGTATGGCGAAGGCGTGGTACAGCTCATGATCCAAAGCATACCACATCATCTGTAAAACACGGCAGAGGCAGTGTGATTGCTTGGGCATACATGGCTGCCAGTGGCACTGGGTCACTACTGTTTATTGATGATGTGACACAGGACAGAAGCAGCCGGATGAATTCTGAGGTGTTCCCGAGACATACTGTGTGCTCAAATCCAGCCAAACCGATTGGTTGGCGTTTCATAATACAGATGGACAATGACCCAAAACATAAAGCCAAAGCAACCCAGGAGTTTATTAAAGGAAAGAAGTGGAATATTCTTAAATGCCCATGTCAGTCACCTGATCTCAACCCAATTGAGCATGCATTTCACTTGTTAAAGACTAAACTTCAGACAGAAAGGCCCACAAACAAACAGCAACTGAAAACCGCTGCAGTAAAGGCCTGGCAGAGCATTAAAAAGGAGGAAACACAGCATCTGTGATGTCCATGAGTTCAAGATTTCAGGCAGTTATTGCCAACAAAGGGTTTTTAACCAAGTATTAGAAATGAACATTTTATTTACAATTATTTAATTTGTCCAGTTACTTTTGAGCCCCTGAAATGAAGGGATTGTGTTTAAAAAATGCTTTAGTTCCTCATATTTTTATGCAATTATTTTGTTCAACCCACTGAATTAAAGCTGAAAGTCTGAACTTCAACTGCATCTGAATTGTTTTGTTCAAAATTCATTGTGGTAATGTACAGAGCCAAAATTAGAAAAATGTTGTCTCTGTCCAAATATTTATGGACCTAACTCTGTGTGTGTGTGTGTGTGTATATATATATATATATATATATATATATATATATATATATACACACACACACACACACGGCTCAAAATTTGCGGTGGTCCGGTCGCCCAAGGCGACTTAATTTGTCATTTGGAGGGTAATTCCTGTCACTAGTCAGCCCGGCTGGCTAGTTGAAAATAAAAAATATATGAAGCAAAGATTCAGACACACTGTCAACTAAAGCCACCACATAGTAAGCGTGTGCCGTGTCTGTGTTAATCAATGTGTTTATCGGCAGGATGTAAAATACCGAAGAATTCTGAATCGTATCGTGTACGAGTCAGGCTGTCGGTTTTTTCACTACTGCGCATGCATATAACGCATCTCGTTGAATATTGCTGTAATCACGTTATCAAATTCAATAGATGTGGCCACATTATCGCCCATTTAAACATGTGTTTTTGTTGTTTACATCTACATCTGCCAAAGCTATGTTGTGATGTGGAATTTTCTGAAAGGTGTACAGAAACCGCCAGAGACGGGGACAAAGCGACCTCGGTCTGAAGAGGAGAAAAAAGCCGCTGATAAAGCGTATGAGAAGGAGAAACGACAAAGGACTTATAAGCAAACGTGGGAGCAGGGTAGGCCTTGGCTGCGATACGATTTTTATGGAATAATTAATTTTTTTCAAGTTGATTCCTAGTCAATATGAAGCTCCTAATGCTTTCTCTCATATAAATGGTTAAATACAGAAAGCATGTTGGACATATTTTGGGTGCTATAGTCATGATAGTAAGTATATTTGTTTTCAATACTCATACACCAAGTTGCCAAGTTTTCCAATATATTATTATTTGTTGATATATTATGGTGCTCTGTGTTGTTCTCATTTACGTGTTTAACAACAGTATCAAAATACTCGGGTCTTGAAATAAATGCACATTAGTCATGAACAATGGTAACTACTCTCTTTTGTGTTATTTTTGACAGAAGTAAAATTCATACATGAACAAATTTTGGCTAGTTGATTTTCTGTTTGGCTAGTTACTTTGGAAGGTAACTAGTCTGGCTGGCTGGTGAAAAAATATCTAAATTTCTAGGCCTGATTATTTATTCATATACACACACTGTATAATATATGTATTCAGTGTGTTTATATATATATATATATATATATATATATATATATATATATATATATATATATATACACACACACACATATATATATATACACATATATATATATATATACACACACACATACACATTTATCTTTCTTTGAGGAACATTATTTTTAAACATTCCAATAATTTTCTCACACATTTGTTGACAAACTGGAGGTCCTTGGCCCATCTTTGCTCCTCAAAGACTAAGCCTTTCCTCAATACTGATTTTGTACCAAATCATGATTACAATCACCTGTTTCAAGTCACATCACTCTTTAACCATTTTACCTCATTACAGCCTTACATTGCCTCAGTCCCAACTTTTTTTTAATAATGTATTGCAGGCCTGAAACTTAAGAATGGATGTATATTAACAAATGAAATGAAGTTGACCAGAAAAAAACATGAACTATTTTGGTTCATATTGTCTGCAATGAAAGATAGGTCAAAGTACATTTACCAAACACTTTTTTTTCTTTTTAAATTTGCATTTTCCGAACTTTCCAAACTTTCTGATCTGGGGTTGTAGTATTTTTGGCCACTTCACATCTTCACATATTTGGTGTCAAACTACTCAGAAGTGTGTGAAGATCAATTCTAAAAAGGAAGAATATAATTTACTCAAACAGCTGTAAATCATGATTGGTTGAATGGATTTGTGCAAAATTTGAAAGGACAAGGTTCTGAGGGTGTATGCAAAGGATCAGGCATAGTCATACATAGAGGATGAAGCTAAGGTTTTATAACTCTTTCTCAGGAACAGCAAGTCCCATTAAGTTGACATTTTGGCATGGTGCATGTATGTACTCCTGTGTAAGTGGATTTAATGATGACCTAATTGCTTCCAAAACATAGCTGTCATCAGCCAATTAGATTCCAGCAGGAATATGAGACGGTTAACATTGAGCTATTGTCACGGAACTTGAATGGGACGTTCGGCTATCTGATGCAACCTGAACACCAAATTGGCCAGTGGTAGGCACCATTTGTGTTTGTGCACACAAAACCAGGCACATCTCTTGGAAAATTAGGGGTATAGTTAATTTTCTTTTCTATCTTGATTCTTTTTCTCAAATGAAATAAGACTGCCTTTTGGAGAATTTCACATTGCCCACTCAAAACTATAGTACTAATTTGCATATATTAACATGTGTACCTAGTCTGAGGATACCCCCCATCTTCACAAGTTTTGTGTCAAACTACTCAGGAAAGTGTAAAACTCTAATGATCAAAATGTATTGAGATTTGTAAACAACATGGCTGATACATATATCAATCATTTCTAAGGAGGCAGAGCTGGTTAATTCAAATACTGGTCATTTGGATTTAAACCAAACATGTTCAGTAGAAGTTTCTAAGGACATCTGCAAAGGCTGGGGCATGGTCATCGATCAGGGGTGGGATTTAAGTCCAAATACTGGTTTCTCAAGAACAAAACCTTAAGGTATACCTTGAATAGTAGGTATGGGTAGGGACTTGGTATGCTCTGATGCAATCTGACTGAAATTGGCCACTGGGGGGTACTCTCCACTTTAGGCACACAAAAACAAGCATATCTTTTGAAACAAATTGGAGAGTGAAATTTCTGTTTTAGCTTGATTCTATTGCAGAAACTTTTTGCCTTTCTGACCATTTAGCTCCATCCAGTCAAACTTGTGACAATTTGCCTAATCTGCCAAAGCTACTTTTGTTAAATAGGCTGCAGCATATCAATCAATTCTACAGAGGTGGAAATGGTTTACTCAAATAGAGCCAATTCATGATTGGACATATGAATTTGAATCAAGCTTGAAATCAATACATTCAGTACAATACATTCAGTTCAGTACATGGTTCTGATGATGTCTACAAAGGTTGGGACATGGCCATAGACAGGGCTGGAGTTTAGTTCAAACAGCTGTTTCTCAGGAACAAAAAATTTTATTGAGCTAAAATGTGGTCAGTTGGCTAATCTGTAACTAGGTCTGTAGTTCAAATCAGTTGAGCTGAAATTTGGTGTGCTGCATCATGCACACTAATCTGTAACTAGATTTTTAATCATTACTGACTTATTTCAAAAACATGGCTGTCTTCAGCCAAATCCTGTTCAGCAGGCAGTTTAAACAACTAGCATTGAGCTTTCATCAAAAAAAAAAAAAGAAAAAGAAAAAAAAGATAATGGACAAATGGGCAAAATCTATGGACTTTTTATTGCTCTATGAATCTTGGCAAGAACTGGCCACTGAGAATGCTTTTTGCAAAAAGTGCTTGTACCCACAGATTGCCACTTGCAGCCAGGGGCGCTGCTGGGGGGGAGGTTAGGACGATTCTAAGGGCCTGGCACTGACAGGGGGGCCTGTGAGGGATATTAATATTATTTTAATAGTATTGCCTTGTGTAAGTTTTTGAAATAAAATATTTCATTTCCTCTGTTAAAATATGCAAATTATACATGGTTATGATTTGCTATAACATTTTTCTTGAATTATTTATGATATTGTCATTTCACCCCTCCACCCTTTTTACTAATGGTACAGTCTGATTCTGGGAGCGGGACACGTGAAATGTGTATGCTCCGTGTATGCACAGCGCTATTAGCGCAGCTCAGATCAGTTGTCAGTTTTTCTATGTGCGCAACAGAGGTGTACATTCTAGAAGTTGCTAAGCAGGAGCAGGTGTGATAAATTATGAAGTCCGGATATCACACTGTGTGAAAAAAAATCACCTTTTTTCATAGGTATCTTTATTGTATAATTAAGTCTAGATGTTTTGCCATTGTTCATGTGTGGATTTGTTGATATTGTTAAGTATTTAACTTTAATATTTTGCACATTAGCTGTGGTCATAGATATCATTGCTATTGTTCATGTGTGGATTTATTGATACTGTTGCTAAGTATTTGACTTGAATATTTGAACATTTGCTGTGTTTTCTAATAAATGTGTGATGCCTAAAAGAAACCAAAAACATTTAGTGGATTTCTTGCAGTGCACTATGTAATTGTATAAAAAAAAAAAAAAACTAGTGTAGTTATTCATCAAGGCATGCATTTGATCACATACAATAAGTCAATAAATGGAGGAAACAAAGGAATACATTTTGTAATCCTGATTATTGATGATGTTTGCTGGAGGGCTCTGGAGTATCCATAATGTGCATACAGAATGTTATAAATCCATACTGATACAGTGATGCATGCAATTTCTCTCTCTCAACACAAACATTTGGATTGAATGAACTCCATAGGTTACTGAGTGGCCTAATAATAGTTGCTATATATATATATCATGGAATTTTCATTTTAAGGCAACAGTCTATACAGTCTAATTCTGACAGTTCTGCATTTAAAATGTTCATATACCAAATAATTGTATCACCTAAACTTGCTAGGATCACATGCATAGTAAAGTAGAAGTGCCAGCCAAAAACAGAGTTCAAATTCAGTTGCTTGAGCTTGAAAAGTTTACCGGGGGGGCCTAAATTGTAATCTTTCATAGGGCCCAAGATTTCTAGCGGCACCCCTGCTTGCAGCTATTATTGTTGTTGGTTTATTTAAATAACTTTTGTATTTTGCGTACTGGAAGAAAGCTTCCTATGCCCCCCCCCCCCCCCCCCCCCTTTAATTTCTTGAGGAAAGCAAGATTAATACAAGACCCAATAAAATACACAAAAAAGTTTGTCAGCAAACAGAATTGGCTGACATAAGGCAGCCATATTGTTTACAAACATTAACATGTTTCTAAGAATTATTGAGGCTCACACACTGCTGAGTAGTTTGACAGCAATTTTATGAAAATAGGCTAAAATCTTTTGACTATTGCACAAAAAGTATGCTACCCATATTCAACAACCTAGCAAAATATTCATGTTGGAAACCAATCAGCAGAGCCTAGGTAAAGTTATCTAAAACCAAGGAATAAAATAAAAATAAAGGGATAAAAGGAACTATAGCTGCATATGACAATTTGCAAGACCTAATAGCTTAATGCAATGACAATAGCTTAATGCTAGTTGTGTGAACCACTGGCTGAAACCTGATTGGCAGAAGGCCACCATAATGTTGAAGTAATTAAATGATGCTTCAAAATTCAGGTACAGATTAGCAGAATGATGCAGCACACCGAATCTCAGCTCAATTGGACATTTCTTTCCTGAGAAAAAAGATACTTGAATTTGACTCTGTCTGCTATGAAAAACTGATCTCTTTAGAGTGTTGCCAGCACTGTAAAGAGAGGTATGAGGTTTGCAAAAAACACCTACAAACTATGAATAGAGGAGGACTTCAAAAGCAACTCCAACCCACTGAGGATGTGGCAAGGCATCCAGACCATAAACTACAAAAGGAAAAATAACACCGCACACACCAACAACAATGCAAATCTAGGGGAGGAGCTGAACTTCTTTGCTTGGTCTGACAAGGACAATAACCAAACTCCAGTCAACTTCACACTGTCTGAAGACTTACAAAATTTGGTTCTCTACACCCACAAGATGCAGCAGGCCGTCCGCAGCATCAACACATGCAAAGCAGCCAGGCCAGATGGCGTACAAGAGCATGCACTCCAGGCCTCTGCAGAGCAACTTGCAGAGGTATTTAAACAAATCTTCAACCTCTTGTCAAGCACAGTACCTGCATGTCTCAGATCCACCACCACCAAGTTTGTCCCCCCCCAAAAAAAAAAAAAATTACAGTAACCTGCCACAGTGACTACCAGCCAGTAGCTTTCACCCAGTCTGCATACAGGAAGGAGGTTCAGAACCTATCAAATGTGGTTCAACAACCTGGTCTTAAACACCCACAAGACCCAGGAAATGACTGTGGATTTTAGGACTACCAGCAAGATCACACACAGTCCAGTTTACATCAACTCAGAGGAGGTGGAGTTAGTTCCCAGTTTTAAGTTCACAGACATCAATATCACTGAAGATTTCTCCTGGGGTGTCAACACAGCAGCAGTGGTGGATAAGGCACAGCAATGCCTTTACTTTCTGAGGAGGTTAAGGAGAGCCAATCTCCCCCAAAAGCTGCTTATGAATTTCTACAGATGCGCCACAGAGAGCATCCTCACAAACTGCATGACATCCTGGTACAGCAGCTGCACCAAGCAGACAAAAAAAAAGCCCTCCAGCATGTTGTGAAAACAGTACAGGACATTGTCAGCCCTGTGTTGCCATCACTGGACCACTTTCACAACATTTGCTTTATGAGAACAAAGAACAGCACAAAAGTCAATCACACACCCGGACCCCATTTATTTCAGCTCCTCCCTGAAGGGTGCTACAGATCCATCCACATATACACAAATAGACTGAAAACAGCTTCTTCCCCAAAGCTAAAAGTTAAACAACTTCTCAGTCTGACAAGACCCCACTGTGCAATATTATCAATATGTATCATGTGTAATATTTATTTATCATACTCAAAATCTGTGTAATAACTTCATATATCATATGGTTTATACTGTGAAATATTTATCAGTCACTTACTCAACTGCTAATGTCTGCACTTTGCATCCTGACTACCTCAACTTGTGTTACTTGAATTTTTTTTGTACATTTTTCTTTTTTACAAGTAAAGTTTTATAACAGACACAGCTGATTTGAGGATGACACCTTTTGTAGTTTTGTTGTGTTGGCACAATTACAATAAAGTTCTTCTTGATGAACATGAAGTGTCTCCCAGTGGCCAATTTCAGCGAGATGGTATCAGGTACTAGTAGTTCCCCTTCTGTAGGTACAGTCCCTTTAAGAAACTACATTTCCCATCAGCCAACTTCCGCGTTGACCTACGTCACGCCTGGGTGGGATCACCTATGTCACGTCCTCCATGACGTCACTTCCTCCCTGAAGGCATAAGTAACGGAACAACGCTTCCGTCTCTCTCTAGTCTTGGATGTCAAGCCACCTGGACACAAAGAGACACCCCGCACCAACAAACCAGATAAAGATGTCTTTTCTTTTCCTCAAGAATCAAAGTTTCGTGCTTTTCTTTCACCTTTGGCCACGGAAGATCCTAGAATCACATCAAGATTTCAGTGGATTTAGTACTGTTATAAGCTAGTGAAATTAGCCTACGGCTAATTCTTTTGTCCCATTAGCATTCAGGGTTAAGTGTATTGTCTCAAAGAAACACGTGGCCACAGGCCTCACAAGCACACCTTAGCTAAACACATGGCTAATTCCTTTGTCTCGTTAGCAAGCTAGGCTAACCTTTTGCTTAGGCCACAGGCCACACACAAACACACCTTAGCTAGCAAGCCATGCTAACTTTTTGTTCAGGCCACACACAGGCTAACTCTGTCAGGCCACGTGTTCACACACAAACACATCTTAGCTAGCAATTCATGCTAACTCTTTTGTTCAGGCCACACACACAGGCCTCACAAACACAGCTAGCATTCCTTTGTCTTAGCTAGCGACACAAGGCTAATCTGTGTCTCCACATGTGGCCAACACATCTCAATTAGCAACCAAAGCTAACTCTCTTGCTGTACTTAGAAACACGTGGTCATAAGGCTTCTCACACACATGCACACACAGACACGCACGCTCATCAAGTATATGACCATATCATAATATTTGTATATAATGATTCCAACTGCTATTATTCAATTTTATCTGTTATAATAAATTCAATTAATTATTGAAACTGTGTGTTTATTTGTTGTTCCAATATTTTTGAAGTCGCACAATCTCAAAAGAATTCCAAGGTGCATATGAGTTGTATAATACGGTAAGTGATCATAATAATTTGTAATATACCATAATTTAGCTGTTTGGTAATTTATTATTAAGCACCAACATTAATGGTATTATTTAATGAGACTGATTTAATATTCAATGAAAACGATTCAATGAGAATGATTCAATGGTATGATTCAATGAGACTGATTCAATTTAAATGATTCAATGAGGCTGATTTAATTATTAACCTTCAGATTTAATGAGATTAATCACTTAATAATTACTAATTGCACCTACACTTCCTTTCACATTTCATGACAATAACTCCATGTTAACCCTGTCAAATTCCTGCTGAATTATGATTGGCCAGTGACAAAAAAAGGAAAAGCAGAGTGTGGTCTGAGGAGACAGGGAAAAAGATCATAGCCAAGCATGCTCAAAGGTTACAAGATCATTTCTCAAGAGCTTGATCTTCATGCGTGCGGATATCATAAAGAAGTTTAACGGCCCATAGGACTGTAGCCAACATCTCTATCCAAGGTTGCAAGAGCAAATTTAGTCCACAATTGAACAGACAAATTGTTTAAATGGTTGAAGGAAATTAACACTGTGCCTACCTGGGTGCCATGAAATCAGAAGATTAGCAAGGCAAAAAGCTGTGCCTCAGTTGCAGGTCATCGGCCTTTTAGTAGGATGATAACCCAAAGCACACATCAAAATGCACCCAAGAATGGAGAAGAAGAAAAGACTGGATCATTCTGGAGTGGCCGTCTATGAGTCCTGATCTGAATCCTGTTGTGCTTGTGTGGAACGAACTTCCAGTTTGAAGACAGCACTCCTCAAACTTGAGAAAACTGAAGCAGTTTGCTAAAGAGGACTAGGTTAAACTACCAGCAGAGAAGGGTAGGAATCTTACTCAGAACTACAGAAAATGCTTAACTGCCATCGTTGGCTCCAAAGGCTGTGCTACAAAATATTAAATTGAGGGTGCCAATATATTTGTCCATGCCATTTTCATTTGTTTTAATTTAAATATGTTAAACCATAAAATCAAAATTAAAGTTTCTATTCAACGTAAAATAAATAATATCGACAACCATGAACTTCTGTTTCAACTTAATTTAGAGAAAATTGAGTTTTTGAATTAATTTTTAACCCTCTGGGGTCTGAGGTTATTTTCTGGCACTCTAATGATGCTGCCACCATGGACACAGCTGGAGTACTCAAGCATCAAGAGAGCAGTCCTGCAATACATTGGTTGGACATCGGAGGAAAACCACCCATGTTTTCTCCCTTTCTCCTGGTCCTCCCTCAGTCCCAGCTCCCTGTAACCAAGGTGTGGGGAGCCCCAAAACTGGCCCCTAAACCCGGTTTTCTCCCCACCCCCTTCTTCCCCCCCAACTCCAGCTCTCTATACACAAGTAGAATCTTCTGTGCCCACCAAGACTGGGGCAAAGCCCAGGCAAGTTTGCAGGTGCAGCAGGAAAACCATGCATTTCCAGGATCAGTTTTCACTCAAGGAAGCAGGAACACTGATCTGGCTCCCTGATACACCTCAGGGATCCCTGATTGAACAGGAACATACCACATGACAGTGAATATACAGGGGAGTACACAGGTCTTGGTGGACTCAGGGTGGACCAGACCACTTTCCATCAAAGCATGATTCAATGCATGGCATTGGGAAATGCAAGATTGATGAAAGTGAGGTGTGTACACAGAGATGCTCCTGAGTATTCACTGGTGTCAGTCATTATTAAATTCCAGGGACAAAAGTATAAAATTGGAGATGGCAGTTAATCCTCACCTAACCCAGCCATTAATTCTTGAGATAAATTGACCAGGGTTTCAGGCATTAGCAAAGGAAAGGTTTGTGGATGGGTCCTGTAGTAGCGAGGCAAAGTGTGGAATGTGTACAGCATTGAATGGGGGTGTGGTGCCAGGGCCATCAATATGAGCTCTGTATCAGGGTGTGGAGGGTCCCACCCAATCCACACTTCCCCTTCCCCCCTTTGCAGGGACTCCACTCGGGGATTTCCCCTTGGAGCAGTCATGTAGTGAGACCCTGAGGCATGCCTTCAACCAGGTGAGAGTACCTGGTGGTCAGCAAATTCAAGATTCAAGAGAGGGCTTTACTATCAATACGTCCATATACAAGTGTACAGTGCATTGAAATACCATTTCCTTCAGACTCCCTATGGTGCATTTATAGAGAAAATAGAGGTACACAATAAGATATAAAAATAACATCTATAGCAGTCTAAATAGACATTTCCAATCTAAACATCTAGCTATCTAAACATATAGCTATCTAAGTACAATAAACAACAAATTACAAGACAAAGACAGGCGCAAAGTGTCAATTGTGCATGTGTGCGCAAATGTTCATTTAAGTGCAAAAATACAAGAGAATGCAGTTTAATACAAAGAGTTCAAGTTTTCCAGGATATTAAAACAAGGCAAGTGCAAAGTGAGCATTGTGCATGTGTATGCAAATAGGCAGTGTAGTGCAAATGGATCAGAAGTGAATGACAAACTGTACTTTTAGTGTGAACTGTTTGGTTTCTGTCAGTTCTTCAGGGGTAACAGTGAGTTGACGACTCTGACTGCCTGGGGGAAGAAGCTGTTGCAGTGTCTGGCAGTGATGGATTAGATGCTATGATACCTTATGCCAGATGGCAGGAGGGAGGACAGTGCATGTGATGGGTGGGACTTCTCCTGCACTGTGTTGTTGGCACAGTGGATGATGTGCTTATAAGAGTTGGCAGATGGGTGGGAGAGAAGCCCCAATGATCCTCTCTGCCATCCTCACTGTCCACTGCAGGGACTTCTGTTCAGCAACGTTGCAGTTCCTGAACCAGACAGTGATGTAATATCAGAGAACACACTCAATCATTCCTCAACAGAAGGATCTGAGGAGGGAGGCTGGCTTTCTTCAGCTTTTGTAGAAAGTGTAGATGCTGTTCAGCTTTTTTGATGATGGTGGTGATGTTCAGGGTCCAGGAGAGGATGTCTTCAATGTGCACTTCCAGGAACTTCACACTGCTGACACTTTCAACAGTAAAGCCATTGATGTGCAGTGGGGCGCGAGCAGCAGGATTCTTTCTGAAGTCAACAGCCATCTCTTTTGGTCTTCTCAACATCAAGAGTCTGGTTGTTGTCCTGACATGATTCCACCAGGTGTTTGACCTCTGCTCTGTATGCAGACTCATTGTTACTGATTAGCCCCACTACTGTTGTGTCCGATGCAAACTTGATTTTGTGATTTGAGCTGTGCTGGGCAGCACAATAGTGTATCAGCAGAGTAAACAGCAGTGGGCTGAGCACACAGCCCTGGGGGTGCCTGTGTTCAGCCTGAGGACCTCAGAGGTGTTGTGTTCTATAGAAACTGACTGGGGCCTCCCAGTCAGGAAGTCTAGGATCCAATTAAAAAGCAAAGTGGTGTTCATGCCCAGCAGGTCCAACTTCTGTACTAGCATCAGTAGGATGATTGTTTTGAATGCTGAAATGAAGTCAATAAACAGCATTCTGACATAACTGTCCTTTTTGTTCAAGTGTGAGAGGGTCAGGTGGAGGGCAATTGAAATGGCATCATTTGTGGTGTGGTTTCAATGGTAAGCAAACTGTAGGGGGTCAAATTCCTGTGGTAGTTGTGTTTACATGTGCCTCAATACCAGCCACTTGAAGCATTTCACGAGTGCTACAGACTGGTAGTTGTTGAGACAGGACACGGTAGACTTCTTTGGCATTAGGATGATTTTTGTGGTTTTGAGATAGCAAAGTCCCACAGCTCTGCTCAGGGATGGGTTGAAGAGATCGTTGAAGATGTCTGCAAGCCAATCAGTACATTCCCTGAACACCCAGCCAGGTATGTTGTTAGGGCCTGCTGTTTTTCGTGGATTCACTCTGGAAAGTGTCTTCCTAACATCAGCAGCTGAAAGATAGAGTACCTGGTCATTGGGGTAGGGGGTTGCCTTCTTTACTGGTTCCATGTTCTGTCTCTCAAAACAGGCAAAGAAAGTCATTCAGTACATTTGGCAGGGAGGGCTCACTGCTGCAGGCCTGAACACAGGGGCCCCCCAAGCATGTGTGCTCAGCCCCCTTCTCTTCACCCTGCTGACCCATGACTGCACACCAACACACAACAGCAACCTCTTCATCAAGTTTGCAGATGACACGACTGTGGTGGGACTCATTAACAACAATGATGAGTCATACTACAGGGACGAGGTGAGCCAACTGGCCGCGTGGTGCAGAGACAACAATCTCTCAATGTGGAGAAGATGAAGGAGATGGTTGTCGACTTCCGGAGAGCCTCCACCCAGCATCCTCCACTGACCATCAATGGTGCCGCTGTGGAGAGAGTGAGCAGCACCAAGTTCCTGGGTGTGTACCTCACCGAGGATCTCTCCTGGAGCAGCAACACCGCATTGCTGGCCAGGAAAGCTCAGCAGCGCCTCTACTTCCTCCGCAGACTGAAAAGAGCTAGAGCACCAGCCCCTATCATGCAGACCTTCTACCACAGAAGCATTGAGAGCATCCTGACCAGCTGCATCACTGTGTGGTACGGCGGCTGTACTGCATCCTGCCGGAAGGCCCTGCAGCGCATAGCGAGAGCAGCTGAGAAGCTCATCGTTGTCCCCCTACCCTCCCTTCAGGATATTTACAACACACGCCTGGCCCGCACAGCACTCAGCATTGCGGGTGACTCCACCCATCCCAACCACCACTTCTTCAGCCTCCTGCCTTCTGGGAGGAGAATGAGAAGCCTCTGGGCGAGAACCAGCAGACTAAGAGACAGCTTCATCCACCAAGCCATCAGGATGCTGAACTCCCTCCCAGACACAAACCAAATGTCACCAGCCACTTTAATGAACTGTAACGAAATTCAATTGCACTATGCTAAAACTGTTTACAATACTGTCTACACGTTTTTTTTTAAATTGCACAATATAGAAACTGTTTAGAACACTGTTTACACTTTTTACACATCTGCCATATTTATACTTACACTGAAAAATCTGCTCATACTGCCTTTTTTTGTTAATTGTACTATATAAAAACTGTTTACAACACTGTTTACACTTTATACATCTTTAATCTTTGATAGACTTCACTGCTACACTGTTTATACTGTCATATCTGCCATATTTATACTTGCACTGAAAATTCTGCTCATACTGCCATTTATTTATTTATATTTATACTGATAATTACTATACTGTCAGACTGCTGTTCCCGTTTACATTGTTCATTCTGTTTATATTGTCATTCATCACATTTAAATTTATACCGTTAATTCTGTTCACACTGCCACATTTGCATTTTCTGGATTGCCACTGTCTTGTCTTAGATAGCTTTAGCTTGTGTGTGTAAACCCCCCCCGGGAGTTTTGTTTTGTTCCCCCCCATTTTTCCTTTTTATAGTTTATATCTTGTACCTATATTTTATATTTCATGTTTATTACTGTTTGCACTGCGGATAAGAGGGAAACGCAATTTCAATTCTCTGTATGTCCTGCACATATGGCATTATTGACAATAAAGTTGACTTGAACTTTAAAACTACAAAAGTTCAAGTCAACTTTATTGTCAATAATGCCATATGTGCAGGACATACAGAGAATTGAAATTGCATTTGCAATTTCAGTGGCCACAATACATGATGGGTGCATCGCTTCATGCGTTTCCCTTCTTACCATGATGTACCCATCGCAATGGAATAGGTTAAATCTGGACTCATTAAACTACATGACCTTTGTCCATTGCTCCAGAGTCCAATCTTTATGCTCCCTAGAAAATTGAAGCCTTTTCCTCTGATTAGCTTCTCTAACAAATTATTTTCTTATGGCCACACAGCTGTTTAGTCCCAATTCTGCGAGTTCTCGTCACACTGCATGTATAAATCCTCTTAACTTCACTACTAAACATAGCCATGAGTTCTACTGTCTTTTTTTTATGATTTGACTTCATCATGTGTTTACGTGATCTCCAATCATGGTCATTCAAGATTTTTTTTTCTGACCACATTTCTTCCATGAAGTTGATGGTTCACCACCATCCTTCCATGTTTTAATAACGTGTTGGGCAATTCTTAACCTAATTCCAGTCATTTCAGCAAATCTCCTTACATTAAGCAAAGAAAACAATTCTTTGCTTAATGTGGGCCAATAATTTGGTCTTTCTGAAATACAGCAACATCTTTTACATGACCACAGGATGTCTTCCGACATGGTTGTTTAAGAAATGAGATGCTACTTACTGCATCAATTAGGTTTAAAATAATTATTGCCAGCTAAAAAACATTAATGACTGCAGTAATTATCCAAGCAAAAGCTCTTAAGTATCCAAATGGCGACTTTTTTTTTTGGCAGGCACTGTATAACACATGACAAAAATCCAAAGACAATTTCTCAAAAGTAGGTCCAGCATATTAAGCAAATAATCTCTTAAACTTGAGTGGGTGGATAAAATTTGTCCAAATGACAAATTAAGGCATAAAGAAAAAGTAGGAAAAACACATTTCACTGTCCACTTTATTTTCCAAGAGATATGTTTGTTTTTATGAGCAAAAACAAGAAGGTTTGCCATAAAACTCCTAAAAATTCAAATTTCTCCTGGACAGGTAAGTAACTGCAAATGGTATAAAGATTTTTAAATGGTTGCCTTACATAATGAATAAAGTAAATAGGTTTTTACCACTTAGAGAGCCAGGTAAGGTGATGCTTTGGGCCTTCATAAAAATATATGCAAATATATGCTAACTCCCTTGCATGGTATGCTCAGTCTGTTTTAGTAAGAAAAAAAATAATAAACAGTAAAAACAGAGAAAGAACTAGTGCCTGTTCGCCTTGTATCAAAAATACTTGCCAAGACTATGTTTGCATAACATGTGAACAAGTGTACATACTGACTGATATTAGCGACAGTGTCCATCCAGCTCCGCACCCTCACTTTATTCCTGATATTTGGGGGGTTACTGAACTCATGGATAACTGCGATGTGATATGGGTAGGGACCACTGAACAACTTTCTCTCCAGGGCCAATGAGTCAATCTGAAGAGCAGAAGTCACATTTATATAAGCCCATAACAAAATTAACACATGTAACACACCACGAGTTTAAATGTAGTTTAAATGATGTTTGTTAATATCCAATACATATTGATAATATGTATTCTCAGGATAACAATCTATTTCAAAAGTCTCTGCAAACAGGGTACAAAACACAGAAATATTCAAAATATATCTATAGGTTCTTTTTGAAAAGTAAAGATTATTTCTTGCAAAAAATAAACCTGTATTTTTCATAAAGAGCTATTGGTGACAAAAACATCATAAAAATAGTTAAGTATATCTGACCAAGCATCATCTAATGCAGTAGAGCCTGACCTGTTTCATAGGACGCAAGTAGACAATGCGATTTCTTTCGGCAGGTATGCGCAACACCTGATCCAAGACCTGTTCTATGTCCAGTTTCTTGCACTGGGCATAATCAAAGCGATTCACTATTGGAGTATTCTGCAACTTTAAGTACTTCAGCACCCTGCAGCGAGTGGCTAGACAAATCAAAGTGGCAAAATCCAGTCAGCAGAGTTGTTGGAACTGGTTATAGACAATATTTGTAGAAAACTGCAAGATGATCAACTTAGCTAACTCACCATGGACAAACATCATTTTAGGGCAGTCCTTCATGACAAGGTCTGTGATGCCACAGTTTGAGAGTGTGATTCCCAGTAGATTTTTGGATTTCAATGTGAGCACCTAAAAGAAGTAAAGCTTTCTAGTACAGTAAATTCTGATATTTATAATTTAATATTTCAGGCAGCCCACCTGTACATGGTCATCTTCAGTGACTGGGTCACTGGTGCTGGTTGACTTGTCTGCAGTGTGTTTTCTTTTCACTGCAATCCGTGGCATAGCTTTGGAAAGCCCTACAGGAATGGTGGCAAGTGAATACACCAGTCATATTTTAATGCCTTGTCATTTTCATTTTTTATTTGCCAATCATCTCTATTCAAAATCTTGGTGAATAAATACTTGTCTGGAAAAGCTGACATCTTTAGAGTTACTGATTTTGGCTTAGTGCAAAATACAGTATATGCTCCTAGACAAGCACATGAACTCATAGTAATCAACTTAAATATGATAAAACTATGGTATCCTTCCCCAGTGTAATACACATTAACGTTTTCACAAAAATAAAATAGACTAGAACATTTAAACCATTGAAACAATTTCTTCACCATTCAAACTATATACAGTTCCCTCCAAAAGCATTAGAATGGTAAGGCCATTTTTTTTTTTTTTGCTATACACTGAAGATATTTGGGGTTGAGATCAAAAGATGAATATTTAGATGACAGATCAGAATTTAAGCTTTCATTTCCTGATATTTAAACCTAAATGTGTTAAACAACTTAGAACATAGCATGGCATGTTTGAACCCACCCATTTATGAGGAGATAAAAAAATAAATAAAAATACTGAAAACATGTGACTGACAGGTTCTTGTGGGTTTTTTTTTTTTTGGGCCTAGGTATGCCCTGTTAGATTGATTGTTTCAACAATTAATAGCTCTGAATGTCCAAGTTTGGTTTCTGCCCTGGGATTCTCCTGTGAAGACTTCATTTGTTGCTAAAAAGGATTAACAAACAAACAAACTAACTAACTAACTAACTAACTAACTAACTAACTAACTAACTAACTAACTAACTAACTAACTAACTAACTAACTAACTAACTAACTAACTAACTAACTAACTAACTAACTAACTAACTAACTAACTAACTAACTAACTAACTAACTAACTAACTAACTAACTAACTAACTAAAACCATGAAGACCATGGAGCTGTCTATGGGAGAAAAACAAGCAACTCTGAAGCTTAGAAAAGGCGGAAAATTGATCAGAGCCATTGCACAAGTATTGGGCAGAGCCAGTACAACAATTTGGAATGTCCTGAAAAAGAAAGAAACCACGGGTGTCGAAGAGGTTGGCCAAGGAAAACAACACAGCCGTTGATGACAACATTGTTGAGAGCTTTGAAGAAAAAGACAAAATGACAGTCAGTGACATCAACAGCCTCCTCTAACAGGGCACGAGAAATGATCACAGACCATCATTTAAAAAAAGACTGAGAGTAGAAATATAGAGGCCATACCACAATTAGTCCAACTGTTACTGACCCAAAAATTCTTGATTGTTCACTTTAATGATAAAAGCATGAAACTTTGCCACATTATTAATGACCCTAAGAGTAAAATTTTCTGATATAGGGCCAATCCAAATTAGCCTCTGGAGGGGAGAATGCGCATGTCAGGAATTTCCCGACATGGAACTGAGACTGAAAACATCGATCCTTCTTAAAGTGTACTGTTCAAGACGATTCGTGAATACAACTCACTAACAAGAGCTACTGGGTCATTTTCTACATTTATATCTTTGAGTTCTAAAATTCAGTCACATGACCCTCTTCATTTATTTTTATGTTTACATTTGGGTACCCTGTGGTGAAGTATGAAATATACAGATTTTCTTTGTTTTCTGAGTCACAATTGCTGCAAAAGTTGTTGGACTTAACATTTATGATTATTGTGCAGCTGAATTCAGTATTGTATTCTAATTGTCAAATAAATTTAGTACACGCTGTAAAAATGCACTTATTCAGGTTTCCTGTGGTAATTTCCTAAATATAAAATTTTTTTGTTGTCAAATAGAATAAAAATAGTATTTTATCCAAACAAAAGTAAGGAAATAAATAAAATCCATTTTTTAGTAATGCACATTTGCATGACAGTTTTTCTATATTCTGTTGAAGAACTCAATCTTATTCGTATCACTACAGCACAGATCTCTCACGGTTTTCAAGACTGCAGCCTCTATGTGTACTTACAGTTGTTTTAGGTAATAACATTTATGTTACCCTGAAATTGAAGGTTTTTTTTTTTTGTGTTTATGAATAAGAAATAATGTAACCTGTTGTCACTCCAAAAATGGAAAGAGGCAATGGCAAAGACGTCCCCTCAATTTTTGTACTGGCTTATAGTTCTTGATCTAGAGCTCATCTGTCTTCAGCTTGTGAGACCTTTTAGAGATGCAAACTTCTCCCTGTACGTCAATGCCATACGACAGATACTACCATTGATGTTCACGATGGATCATTCAAACCATGCCAGGTGGCGCTCTCTACATTACTGAGACATGCATGTCCCATCATCCAAACACCCAGATGTGTACAAACAATTCAGCAATGTTTTGCTGTTGTTGTTTGGTTTTTTTGGGTACACAAGACAAGCAGGCTGTTCTCGTCCATTGCATTAGATCATGCACACAAGCAAGTGAATGCTGTTCTCAAAGGTGAAGGAGGCACAGTCTGCCTTACCAAGAATCCAGCAGCTTTCAGAAGATGGATGGTGGCAGGTCCTGAGCTGTCCAGAATGGTACAAGAATGTGGCAGCGGGGGCGTGGTCAAGCGGCGGTCTGTGACCGGAGGGCGGAGTCAGGGAAGGTAAGTGGCAGAATCGCTACACCTGATGTCAATTAACCTGTGTGTGTGTCTTCCCCAGTGACCGCGCCCTACATAAGGAGAGAGAGAGAGCAGAGGAAGGGAGCTCTCTCCCCAACCAGATGACTAATGTGTGTGTGCGTGTCTGTGCGACTGGGAGATTGTGTTCAACTGAAAAGTGTCACAATAAAGAGTTTTGACAAGTCAGTTCTGGCCTGCCGTACTTCTGTGCTCCACCCACCTGCTCAAATTCCTACAGTGGTGCTGAAACCCAGGAAAGGAGCACAGAGGAGAACAGCCCCATGGAGTCCTCCCCCTTCGCGGACCTGATCCACGCCCTCGCCACGGCCCAACAGAGCCAGCACCAGGCGCTGGTCGCCCTCCGAAAGGAGCAAGCACAAAGGCTCAAGGCCCTGGTGCTGGCGCAACAGGAAGCTCGTCAGGCGTTCCGGCACCTCCTCGCGTCGTCGGGGTCCGGCACCTCCACGGGCCCTCCCCACCTCACCCTAACAAAGATGGGCCTGCACGACGACCCCGAGGCCTTCCTAGCGCTCTTCGAGCAAGCAGCAGAGACCTGGGGCTGGCCGGTGGAACAGCGCGCGGCGCGCCTCCTCCCCCTGCTATTGGGCGAGGCGCAGCTGGCCGTGCTACAGCTCCCCGCCGACAGCCGGCTGGTCTACGCAGACCTGCGCCGGGCCATCCTCCAGCATGTGGGGCGCACCCCAGAACAACAATGCCAGCGCTTCCACACTCCACGCCTAGAGGAGGTCGGCCGGCCATTCGCGTTTGGCCAGCAACTCCGGGACGCCTGCCGGCGGTGGCTGAGGGCTGACAACCGCGACGCTGAGGGAATTGTCAATCTGGTGGCACTGGAGCAGTTCATCGCCCGACTTCCTGAAGGGACCGTGGAGTGGGTCCAGTGCCATCGCCCGGCATCACTAGATCAGGCCATCAAGTTGGCGGAGGATCATTTGGCGGCTGTTCCCATGGCAGGATCACAGATCTGCTCTTCTCCTCTCTCTCTCCCCCTCCCCTTCTGTGTCTCATCCTCGCCCCATTCCCCCACCGTGGAGGCGGGGGCCGTCCCGCCGCACCTGCAGTGCCTTCCCATCTCCCGCTTCCATGTCTGTCTCTCCCCACCCACCCACCAGGTGAGTGAGCCCCAGAGCGCCGGTGCAGAGAGAAAGCCCGGGCCGGTTTGCTGGCGCTGCAGGGAACCGGGGCACCTCCAGCATCAGTGCTTGACAATGGAGGTGGGCGCGGTGGTCCGGATCCCCAACGCGCCAGGAACCGCCCTCGATCGGGCCGGAGCATATCGCATACCGGTGAGTATCCAAGGGGATACGTATCAGGCTTTGGTGGACTCCGGCTGTAATCAGACCTCATTCCACCAAAGCCTGGTGCAAGACAAGGCACTGGGGAGAGCACAACTGGTGAAGGTGTGTGTGCACAGGGATGTTCACGACTACCCTTTAGTGTCGGTCTACGTTCTATTTCGAGGGGAAAAATTCCATGTAACGGCAGCAGTTAATCCTCGCCTTACCCACCCGATAATTTTGGGGACTGATTGGCCGGGATTTCGGGAGTTAATGACTCATTTAGTGAAGAGTGGGTCCTGCTGTAGTTCAGCAGGGGGAGGTCCTGGTGTGGCACTGCCAGAAGCAGCTGTCACAGAGCCGTCTATGTCATCTCCGCATCAGAGTGAGGAGCAGCAGGCTCCTCCTCCCTCTCTCGGGGAATCCCTTGCGGATTTCCCGTTAGAGCAGTCGCAAGATGAGACTCTGCAGCATGCGTTTGAGCAAGTGAGAGTAATCGATGGTCAAAGACTCCAGCCAAATGCCACCCCATCCTTCCCCTATTTCTCTATTATGAAGGATAGATTATACCGAGTGACGCAGGACACTCAGACTAAAGAGCAGATCACGCAGCTTTTGATCCCAAAGAGCCGCCGGGAATTGGTATTCCAGGCGGCTCACTTTAATCCCATGGCTG
The DNA here is from genome assembly GCF_027579695.1 of Neoarius graeffei. Taxonomy (NCBI): domain Eukaryota; kingdom Metazoa; phylum Chordata; class Actinopteri; order Siluriformes; family Ariidae; genus Neoarius; species Neoarius graeffei. The sequence goes on along the minus strand of NC_083576.1, from coordinate 36,015,896 downwards.
GACACTTGGGGCAGGATAAGACACTAGCCAGGATAATGGCCCAGTTCTATTGGCCAGGGATTCGCGGCGATGTCCGTAGGTGGTGTACGGCATGCCGCGAATGCCAATTGGTAAATCCAGCGGCAATTCCAAAAGTGCCTTTGCACCCTCTACCATTAATCGAGACCCCGTTCGAAAGAATTGGGATGGATCTCGTTGGGCCATTAGATCGGTCAACATGAGGGTATCGCTTTATTTTAGTTCTGGTGGACTATGCAATGCGATACCCGGAAGCAGTGCATCTTCGCAATATCTCAGCACGCAGTATTGCGGAAGCACTCTTCCACATCATCTCCTGAGTCGGAATCCCCAAAGAGATTCTGACTGATCAAGGCACTTCGTTTATGTCACGCACACTGCGCGAACTGTATGGGTTATTGGGAATTAAGCCGATCCGCACCAGCGTTCATCACCCACAAATGGACGGTTTAGTTGAACAGTTCAATCGCACCCTCAAGAACATAATTAAAAAGTTTGTACGCAAGGATGCACGGAATTGGGATAAACATCTCGAACCCCTGTTATTCGCAGTGCGAGAGGTCCCACAAGCCTCCACGGGGTTCTCCCCATTCGAATTATTATATGGGCGTAAGCCGCGCGGCATCCTAGATGTACTGCAGGAAAATTGGAAGGAGGAACCTTCACTGAGCAAAAACGAAATTCAATATGTTATTGACCTGCGCGGAAACCCCACACACTCGCACACCTAACCCAGGAGAATTTGTGGCAGGCACAAGAATGGCAAATCCGCCTGTACGACAGGGGTACACACCTTAGGGAGTTCGCACCGGGAGATAAAGTACTCGTACTGTTGCCCACATTGAGCTCCAAATTGATCGCCAAGTGGCAAGGACCCTTTTAGGTCACACGGCGAGTCGGGGACGTTGACTATGAGGTGAGGCGCTACAGATTTACCACCTCAGTCTGCTCAAACTCTGGAACGAGGAGGTCCCCGTGGTGTTGGTGTCACTGGTTCCGGAGAAGGCGGAGCTGGGGCCGGAGGTTCAAATGGGAACATTGACATTGCTTACCTCTCCGGTCCTCTGTGGAGACCACCTCTCCCCGACCCAACTCACGGAGGTTGCCCAGTTGCATACTGAATTTTCAGACGTGTTCTCGCCCCTGCCTGGCCGCACCCGCCTCATAGAACACCACATTGAGACGCCCCCGGGGGTGGTAGCGTGCAGCTGCCCTTACAGGCTACCCGAACACAAGAAGGTGGTTCGGGAAGAATTCGAGGCCATGCTCGAAATGGGCATCGTCGAGGAGTCCCGCAGTGACTGGAGCAGCCTGGTGGTCTTGGTTCCCAAGGCTGACGGGTCGGTCCGGTTCTGTGTGGACTATAGAAAAGTCAACGTGGTATCTAATTTCGATGCGTACCCAATACCTCGTATTGACGAGTTGCTGGATCGACTAGGCATGGCTCACTTTTATTCGACACTGGATTTGACAAAGGGTTATTGGCAGATCCCCTTGACTCCACTATCCCGAGAAAAAACGGCTTTTTCCACACCGTTTGTCTTACACCAATTTGTCACACTTCCTTTTGGGCTGCTTGGGGCGCCTGCTACGTTCCAGCGGCTTATGGACAGGGTCCTCCACCCCCAAGCCACCTATGCGGCCGCATACTTAGACGACATCATAATCTATAGTAATGACTAGCCGCGGCATCTGCAACACCAGAGGGCCATCCTTGGGTCGCTGAGGCGAGCGGGTCTCACAGCCAACCTGAAAAAGTGTGCGATTGGGCGGGTGGAAGTACGATATCTGGGTGTCCACTTGGGCAATGGGCAGGTGCGTCCCCAAATTAATAACACAGCAGCGATTGCAGCCTGCCTGAGGCCCAAGACCAAAAAGGGGGTGAGACAGTTCCTGGGGCTGGCTGGCTACTATCGTAGGTTTATAACTAATTATTCGGACGTCACCAGCCCGCTGACTGATCTCACTAAAAAGGGGGCACCAGATCCGGTCCAGTGGACGGAGCAATGCCAGCAGGCTTTCTCTGAGGTGAAGGCTGCACTGTGTGGGGGGCCACTGTTACACTCCCCTGACTTTTCTATCCCCTTTATGTTGCAGACGGATGCATCGGACAGGGGGCTGGGGGCTGTTCTGTCCCAGGAGGTGGAGGGGGAGGATCGCCCCGTGCTGTACATCAGCAGGAAGCTGTCAGTGAGTGAGGGGTGCTACAGCACAATAGAGAAGGAGTGCCTAGCCATCAAGTGGGCAGTCCTCGCCCTCTGCTACTACCTGCTGGGACGCCCTTTCACCCTCTGTTCGGACCACGCACCCCTCCAGTGGCTCCACCACATGAAGGATGCCAATGCACGGATCACCCGTTGGTATCTGGCACTCCAGCCCTTTAACTTCAAGGTGATCCTCCCCTCGGGGGGGGGGGGGGGGGGGGGGAGTCGGCTGCAGGCCGGACAGCTACCCGGCCTGAGTCGGGCGGTGGGGGTATGTGGCAGCGGGGGTGTGGTCAAGCGTCGATCTGTGACCGGAGGGCGGAGTCAGGGAAGGTAAGTGGCAGAATCACTACACCTGATGTCAATTAACCTGTGTTTGTGTGTCTTCCCCAGTGACCACACCCTATATAAGGAGAGAGAGAGAGCAGAGGAAGGGAGCTCTCTCCCCAACCAGATGACTGATGTGTGTGTGCGCGCGCGTGTCTGTGCAACTGAGAGATTGTGTTCAACTGAAAAGTGTCACAATAAAGAGTTTTGACAAGTCAGTTCTGGCCTGCCGTACTTCTGTGCTCCACCCACCTGCTCAAATTCCTACAAAGAATTTGAAAGCAGTATCTCTTCACCAGAAGAAAAGCATGAACAGAAACCAGGTGTCCACTGTGCATTCTCCAAAGATGTTCAGAAAACACTAGCTTTGTTTGAAGAACTTGGAAATCCTTTCATGGAAGAAAGTCAAAATGTAATGGCAATCCACACTAGAGATATCATGGATGGATGTTATCAACACAGTATACAATGCAAAAAAGACTGGAGAGCAACAATTGAATCTTTTCATCAAAGAACAGCTCATTGACTGAATCAAAACTATTACAGACTCCCTTAAGCAACCTGGAGTTTGAGAAAGGCGCTATATAAATATAACTATTATTATTATTATTATTATTATTAATAATAATAATAGGCGGCACGGTGGTGTAGTGGTTAGCGCTGTCGCCTCACAGCAAGAAGGTCCTGGGTTCGAGCCCCGGGGCCGGCGAGGGCCTTTCTGTGCGGAGTTTGCATGTTCTCCCCGTGTCCGCGTGGGTTTCCTCCGGGTGCTCCGGTTTCCCCCACAGTCCAAAGACATGCAGGTTAGGTTAACTGGTGACTCTAAATTGACCGTAGGTGTGAATGTGAGTGTGAATGGTTGTCTGTGTCTATGTGTCAGCCCTGTGATGACCTGGCGACTTGTCCAGGGTGTACCCCGCCTTTCGCCCGTAGTCAGCTGGGATAGGCTCCAGCTTGCCTGCGACCCTGTAGAAGGATAAAGCGGCTAGAGATAATGAGATGAGATGAGATAATAATAATAATAATAATACTTCAGTACCATATTTGCCACTTATATCCTGAAACATCTTGCAACAGCCAAAAGAGTCAATCTAGTATGGGATGTCTATCAAGAGGACTCAATGAAGAGATTGTTGCGAGAAAAGAGAGGGCCTGGACAATGGCACAAAGTGCTGGCATCAGCAAGAATTCCCACAGACTGGAAAGGCTTTCTGAGAGTTGATGGCAACAAAGACGAACTTTTCAAATTTCTTATAGACAAGGTATATAAGGTCCTAGTTGCTGAACAAAAATGAGCCTTTCTTTGAAAATTCTGATACATATCTGTTTACATATGCAAATAAACATGTGTATTCTAGGTCGTTTCACTGGCGGTTCCTGAGGGTAAGGAAATCTACAAGCTGCTCTTGAACAGCACATCAGGCAATCAGTATACTAAGGAGGCTACGTGTGGGGTCAAAGACTTCTTTGTCAGCCAGTGCTTCCAAGCCCATCAGATTGGGGATGGCAGCGACAGAACAATTTGTGGTCACCATACTGGACAGCCCTCCCACAAACAAAGGACACCAGTTAGGAACTCATCCAATGCAGATGTAAAGTTTCATGCAGGGGGTGTTCCAAGTGCCTTAAGGCCAATTTGGCATGAATGAATGGATGAACCCTTTATCATCACTGTTGCCAGTGAAATTGACCATCAACCTGTCCTTACAGAGGGGGGACAGGACAGGAAGACAGGGATAAAAGAAAAGGAAACACAACATGAGGAGAGATAAGGAAAAAAAGAACCCCCCCCACTATGCTCCTGTCAGGAGTACAGTGTGGGAACATTTAAAAAACCTTTGCACATAAGCACACAATAACACAAGTACACTTTAAACACAGGACTTGAGGGGGCAATCAGGGGTGGGGGGGAGGGGAGGAGGTAGAGGTAACCCAGCGCAAGCAAGCAGCCGTCCGTTCCTGCAGCCATGAAGGCGCTGGTCATGCACCCGCTTGTCACACTGGGGATGAAAATGGCGACCGCGGAAAGTTGGAGAAGGAATGCGAGGAAGTCTCCCAGCAGTGACCTTCAGGGGGAAATGTTGCCTCAGCAACGGCCTTAACCGAGGCCGGTGCTGTCTCAGGGAGCCCAATGTCGATAAGATATAAATTGTTTGGTCTTTCCAGACACAGTCTTTGCATGTCCACACCGCTCGTCCATATCTGTCCATTCTGTTCAAATTGGTCTCCGAAAAATTTATTCCTTGCAAAGCCAAAAGCTTCTCCAAGATAACAACCATATTGTAGTTCAAGTTCTGAAAATCCACAGTCTGAGTGCCACCAGCTTTGCCCACTGCTCCAATCATATCGGGCAGCTTTGTGGGGCTTTGAACAGCTGTCACCATTGTCTGATTTCCTCGATATAACAGGGCAATGCCTAATTCAATCAGCAAAAGTCCTGTAATCATGGTTCCGAATAGGTAGATATCTTCAATGTCCTCCACAGAAAGAATCGCCAGGCACACGACTCGCCACCGCTCCCACACGTCCATCGTGCAACCAGCCGCAAACGTTCCAGCAGGACAGGCGGCTTCCCCCAAACCCAGGCTTCTCGTCGAGAAAACTGTGTCAATTTCATTAAGAGACCAGTTTATCAATTCCATGCTTTTTTTAGTTTAGAAAGTAATGCGGGAAGAGTCTCTTCAAAAAGTACAGCAGACGAGACAAGACAAAGAAGCACAAGCAGGGAAAAAAAGGAGGGAGAGTGCATGCACTGGCTTGTACAACTGTGGTGATAATTGCCAAGAGCAATGAATATATGCAACCTGATACAGAATGCTTTTAAAAAGATAGGTCAAACCAGTTGCACCTAAAGAAGCACAAAAAGTTCTTAAGTTCAAAGTAAAATCCATTTCCCCTTCCCTCCCCTTGAGAGCTTTGCTCACAAGCTAGCACAAGCTTTACCTATTTATTAATGTAAAGAATATAAAGCTCAAGACTTCTCTTTTAAGATAAACAAATTGTGTCTCAGAAATAAAAGAAAATCGGTATTTTTCATACTTCACCACAGGGTACCCAAACAAAGATAATCAGTGAAGATGGTCATGTGACTGAATTTTAGAACTCAAAGACAAGTATAGAAAATGACTCAGTGGTTCTTGTTGGTGAGTTATATTCACAAGTTTTCTTGAACAGTATACTTTACGAAGAATTTATATTTTCAGCATTGTTGCCATGTTGGGAAATTCCTGACATGCACGGTTCTCGTCTCCAGAGGCTAATTTGGATTGGCCCTATATCAGAAAATGTTACTCTTAGGGCCATTAGTAATGTGGCCAAGTTTCATGCTTTTATCATTAAAATGAACAATTTTGGTCGATAACAGCTGGACTATACTCAAATGTAGCCTATTTATTTGGTCATATTAAGGCTATAATATAAAAACTGATTCAAATTGAATGTATATGATAATTGCCCAGTAAACATCTTTAAAATTTACACGAAAATCTAAAATTTACACTCCGGCAGATGTTCTTTCAAATGGCAGCAGTGTTACTTATGAATTATGGGAAAGTTTCTGAGAAACTGCTACTGAAACGTAGCCTTTTTTATTTACTTGAGAATGGTGCAGTAACATTACCTCAAAATTGCACTTTTGTTTACTCAGGCAGATGATCTTTCACATGGCAACATTCATGCATGCATATGAAAATTCTGAGAAATACCTCTTGAAATGTATGTATTCGGCCAGATAAAGCAATTAAATACAAAAGGGATTTAGTGTGAATTTGCCTTACAATGGTAGAGTAAAATTCCCCACAAATGACACTGGCGATTCTGATGCATATTCTTCACGTGTACTCGAGAATTATGAGAAACAGCTACCCAAACCCAATGTATTTGCATATAAAGCCACTGAAATGCCATTATGATTGAGTAATAATCTATTATATTTGCCAAAAATAGTCATGCTATGGAAATTACTTTAAAAAAAAAACAACCCTGAAAACTAAATACAATCTACAATGGACAATACAACACAAACTAAAACCAAATAGAATTACAGGTAAAATCAGTTTGGTTTCTGTCTTGTTCTCCCCCTCAAGACAGTAATTGACTGGTTCCAAAAGATGGGAGTAATGTCATGTCGGCAGCTATAAAACTCCCCCCCCCCCAAAAAAAAAAAAATGCTTTCTGCATACGCAGAAATCTGATAATATCCTAAAACAGACATGCTGTGTTAAATGTATTGATGAGCATTTAAGATGACATAAGCAAGTGGATGAAATTCTTTGGAAAGGCTTTGCAATTAACTGCACACATTATACCAACAAATATTGGAAATCAAGAGTGATCACCTTCCACAAGTATGAATTCAAGTTAAAAACTTTTTTTTTTGGTCTATTTACAGTATTTAGGTATGCTGATTTTCATATGGTACACTGATAAAGGGCTATCTATATAAAATGATAAAGGGCTCTTACATGGTTGCCATTATAATGATGTCTATATTTAAGTGTAGAATAGAATAACCCAATTTCACCTCCTGAGAATGTGACTGTAGGAAAAAAAAATCCCCCAAAACAAACAACTGAAAGAAGCTGCAGTACAAGCCTGGAAAAAAAAACATCACAAAAGAAGAATGCCACAGTTTGGGGAAGCCATGGCCAAAAGGTTAGAGAAGTAGCTTTGGGATCAAAAGGTCAGTGGCTCAATTCCCTGGACCAGCAGGAATAACTGAAATGCCCTTGAGCAAGGCACCTAACCCCCAGGCTGCTCTGGGTATGTTGTACATTGCTCTGGATAAGAGGGTCTGCGAAATGCCATTAATGTTTAGTGATGTCAGTGGGTTGCCAGCTTGATGCAGTTATTGCAAGCAAAGGATATGTAATGTGATGCCCAGCTCGCTGGAGAGCAGAACAAAGAAGGGAAGTCCACACAATAACAGCTTTTAAAGAAACAAATGCTTTATTAAAGATAACTCAGCAAAAGTAAACTAATGGTTACCTCAGGAGTCAGTAGTGAGGTAAGGGTGTCTTAAGAATAAGAAAGCTAACATAAGCTAGTTGTCAAAGGCAAACCAAACTACACTAAACACAAACCACATCAAAACAAGGGTGGGGTGCCTGAGAGACACCAGCCTTCCAGAAGGGAGAGCCAGAGCCATTTTGGGTTTCATGGCTTTTAAAGGTCATCAACAGGTGAAGCTCATCACTCAATGAGATGGGAGGAGCTAGGCAATCAGGGAGCCTGAAAGGAGAAAGCAGAGGCAGGAAAACAAAAAACAACCTGCTCAAGACCTATGGCTGTCTCCCCCCCAATAAAACAAAGGCCCCCAACTAAGAGAGTCTTCATGGCATGAACAACGTGCCTGCAAAAATGCATCAGCTAACACCTTGTCATAATGTGTAATGTGCTTCACATCAAACGTGTCAGGCTGGAGAAACAGTAACCAATGCATAAGACCGCGGTTAGCATTCTGCATACTAGACAAGAAAGTTAAAGGATTATGATCTACACTGGCGATGATGGCCCCACATATACTTCAAAGAACTGAAAGGCCCAAATCAAAGTTAGTGAGTGCGTTTACATGCACATAGAGAAAATCGAATTTCTGCCGTTGCTCGACTGAAATCGAAGTTCTAAATGGCATGGAAACACCTTAGCTAGGCTGAAAGTGAACCGAACTTGATTTCTCGTAATCGAGCTACGCAACCTAGATTATGCAATTTTTGCCGAGCTACTTAGTGCATGTATACCCTATTGAGCTACGTAGTCGAGCTACTTACTTCAGCACTGCCCCTTCCGGAAGTGACGAGTGACGAGACCACAAGCGGGAAACACAACAGCCTCGGTCGGCATGACACTTCACCTTAGCCGCCACTTTATTAGGAACACTTCTGTTCGTACATACAAACTACAAACACTCTTCTTGTGAACACAGAACTGATAACTTTGTTTATACTCTTGAATAGCTTTTCTTCATGATGACAACCGGAAGTGTACCAACACGATGGGGCGTGTAGCGCCACCTGTGGCTCAGGTGCACAATGTACCTCACACAATAGCTCGATTTCCTTGTGTGCATGTAGGATTGGATTTCTCTGGCACCCCTGCTGGGACCCTTTGCTCGATTACCGACAGCGGCTCGATTTGGATGTGCATGTAAACGTACTGACTGTCTCCTTATCAATAACTGAATCATTTAACTGGTAATGGTTAAACTTGCGTGAGAAAAAGCAGACAGGATATTCAAAACATCTCCTTCCCCCATTGTCAATTGCATCCACTTGTATCTTAAAAGGTTTTTCTAAAAACAGATCTGCCAGAACAAGAGCAGAACAAATCAGTTTCTGTATAGCAGTGAATGCCCTTTGACATTGAGGGGAACAGACAAAAGGAGTGTTTTTCCTTAAAAGGTTAGTTAATGGGGCAACCACCACAGAAAAATTGTGGTAATATCCCACTCACCCCAGAAAATGCATCAGCTGTTTTTTTAGACGAAGGCACAGGATATTTCTCAATGGCTTCTACCTTAGCGTACACAGGACGTACTTCACCCTGGCCCACAACTTTGCTAAGATAGGTCACTGTTGCCTTAGCAAAGTTGCATTTCACCAGATTGACAGTTAAATTAGCTCCCGCCAACTTGCCTAAGACTGTTTAACTGCTGAACGTGAATTTCCCACATCACTAAACACTGCTGTGTCATCTAAATATGTTGCGCACCCTGAAAGACCCACTAACACACTATTCATAAGCCGGTGAAACATTGTTAGGGTGTTCCGCAGCCCGAACGGCATTACAGAATAAGAAAACAACCCACACTGTGTGACAAAAGAAGAGATATATTTGGCCCTGGGTGTTAATAGCACCCGCCAATGACCTTTCAAAAGGTCAAGTTTAGTGACAAATTTTGCATTTCCCACCTGATCAATGCAATCCTCCATCCTAGGCATTGGATAACAGTCAGGTTTGGTAACAGCATTTACTTTTCTAAAATCTGTACAAAATCTATCCGACCCATCCACCTTATCTGCTAATAGACATGGGGAGGCCCGGCTAAAGCATGCTTGTTCTGCTATCCCATGCTGTAACGTACTCTACTTCCCTCTCCAATCGCGCACGCTTTCCCCTGGACAACCGGCAGGGGCGTTGTTTAATAGGTTTCGCATTCTCCACATCTATATCATGTTCAATCACGTGATGGAATGTCTGAAAAGAGAGACGAATGAGAATTAAGCAATTTCACGAGATCTGGACAATGAGTATCTGACAGATAACTCAACCGACTGTCTAGATGGCTAAGGCTACATCCACACGACAACGGCAACGAGATTTTATTTAAAAAAATATCGCGTCCACATGGGCAACGGATCAGTAAAATATCAGGTACATATGGCAACGCAACGCTTGCTGAAAACGATGCAATACACATGCCACACCTCTAGGGGCGCTGTAAGACGGTCCCATTGGAGACACCAGAACAATAGAAGAAGTAGACGCATGCGCATAAACCCCTTCTTCTACCCGGTGTGAAGCACTGTCAGGAACAAACACACAACAAGAAGAAGATGGCTGCGACTACGTGAGGAAATCGTGCCTTCTGTGTGTACAAATTAGTTTTATTAGTGTGCATAGTTTTATATAACTTAATTTTCTTATTGTGTGTGAACATTTTGAAAAGCATTTTTATATAATTTATATAACTTATATTGTGTGTGAACATTTTGAAAAGAAGTCTTATCCAATAAAAAAAAGAAATTCAAGAAATGGTTCAGTTACTTGTTTATTTAAAAGAAAAGCTGTATACAAAAGTGAATGCAATGCAGTGGTTCATACAAAACAGCAAGAGTGCTGCTTGTTCTAGTCATGTGGTTGTGATGTCATTGTAAACAAATCCGTTCTACTCATCCAGACGACTTCGCAACGGCGCCATTGCCAGATTTTTCCACTCTGGAACCCGTTCTCAAAAAATATCGTTGTGGGGCACCCAAAACGCCGGTGCCGTGTGGACGCCAGGCCGAAACGATACACAATTTTATCAGATTCACCTGAATCCGTTGCCGTGTGGACAGGGCCTAAGATACTCAGAATTATTGAGCCTCCCTGTAAGAATAGGCTCAGATGGAACATCAAAATCTTCTGAAGGTAAGACTCCAACTGTGGCTACTGACCTCACAGATTCAAATATAAGCTTGTTTGTGGTAAATGAATCACCCCCACTCCCAGTGGCAGAGTCAGCAGAGTGATGGGACTTCAACAAGTTCATATGACACCACTGAACTTTTTTTCTTCTGTTCGGTGTGTACACTAAATAGTCCTTATCTGACATACGGTTTTTAAACTGTATAACATCCACTAAACTTCACCTGAAAAGGTGACCCTACTAAGGGCAACAATGCCAAAACTTGATCCCCTCGCTCAAGTACACGTGATTCAAATTTTGCGATCAAAATGTCCCTTCATTTTTTCCTGTGCAGAGCTAAGCTTTTTATGAGCAGTGGCACATGCAATATGCAGATGGCGACGAAAGTCATCTACATGGTTCAAGACATTATCGGGTGGCTCAGCGTCCTTCAACTCATCACTCAACACAGCTAAAGAACTACGAACTGAGTGTTCAGATACCGTACAAGTTCATTTGGACTGAAACCTGTACTCTCCTGTGAAACTCTCCATATTGCAAGCAACAACCAAGGCGGGCCGTCTTTCCAATCCTTACAAAGCTCAGTACAATAAGAACGCAACATGGATTTCAACATCTGATGAAAATGTTCGATGGCTCCCTGAGACTCAGGATGGTAAGCACTAGACACCTGATGTTTAACCTTCAGTTGTTTCACCACTTGAGAAAATACACGAGATAAAGTTACTCCCCTGGTCAGTTTTTATTACTTTTGCAACACCAAAGGTAGTAATAAATGAAGTCAGTGTCCTTAGTATTGGCTTTGCTTTAATGGAGCGCAAAGGGAAAGCAGCAGGATAGCGAGTACTTTTGCAAATTACTGTCAACAAGTACTTACTCCTATTCTTACTCTTTGGAAGTGAACAAACACAATCAAGCAGCAGATATTCAAATGGCTTCTCAACCACAGAAATGGGGTACAATGGAGCTGGCTTAATCTGTTGGTTGGGCTTTCTAGTGAACTGACAGATGTTACAAGTTTTACAAGATCTTGTGACATCTCTTTTCAGATGAGGCCAGAAGAAATGATGGAGCACTCTGTCATAAGTTTTACTCACACTAAGATGGCCTGCCATGCCATCATGTGCTGTGCGCAACACAAGATGTCTGAACTTTAAAAGGCAGGGGCACCATTGGGGGGGAAATTAGGAGGAGTCTAATGCCGCTTTTCCACTACCAACGTGGCTGAGTTGGGCTGAGCCATGCCGTGCTGAGTTGGGCTGAGTCGAGCTGAGTGGGGCTGTTGGAGTTGCATTTCGACTATAACCGCGCTGAACCGTGCTGGCTGGAAGTGGGTGGACACATTGGGTGGAGTTAGCGAAAGTGGGTGGATGTCACGTGATGTCGTTAGGCGGCGCAAACAGTGACATCAGTGAGCTTTTAAGCGGTAGTCTCACGACCCAGATAGTAAACAATAAACATGGAGGACATGGAGTCGTTAGTGTTGCTGGTCTTGGTGCTGTGGCTTGTTGTCACCGACAACGCCAACAGATACTGGCAAGAGCATATAGATGAGGCGAGGCGCATAAGGCTTCAGAAATTCTCGTAATTCGTAATTATTATTCTTCCGGGTTTACGGTGTTTACAGATCTCAGCATGCTCGCAGGGCGTGTGTGGGCATGTGAGGACACTCCTCCTCACCAATCAGTGCACAGGGGAGTGTCTCCTCACGCCCCTAGCCCCACTCGGCTCGGTTTGGCTCGCTTCAGCCCTACTCCAAAACCGTGCGAGTTTTGGGTGCTAAGCAGGGCTGAAGCGAGCTGAGTCGTGCTACTCTAAGGTAGTCGAAACGCGAGCCGTGTCGGGCTGAAGTGAGCTGAAAAAGGGTAGTGGAAAAGGGCCATACAGGCCCAGCACTGACAGAGGGCCCTCAGAGGACAATATTATTACCATGTGCAAGTTAATTTAATAAATTTTTTGAATAATTTTGTCTCTTATATTGAGCAAATACAACAACCTTTTGGTTTGGTTTTCCATTTTCTGCAAAATTATTAGACTAGATAGTCTTTATATTTCACCTCTCTCCCTGTTCATTGCATGGGTCTTGTATAGGCAGAACCAGAGCTCGACACAGTGTTAGTACAAGCAGAATTGATGGTGAACCATCAGTAGATTGACACCATCATGAAGAAGTCAGGTTACCAGAAATGTAAAGAGAAGCAGCAGAAAGCTGAGAGAGAGAGAAAGGACTGACAGTTACTCTCTCAATTTTTTTCCTGAAAAAAGGTTGCCTATACATGTATTCACTGACCTTCCTTTGGTGGCTATTAACCTCACATGCTAACGTTAATGCTACAGAAGATTATTATTGCAGCTTAACCACTGCTTAGATGATCAGGCTAACAATTTAATTTACAATGCAGTGTCATTTTACTTAAATATTTCATAGGTTACCTTTATTGCCACTGAAAATGACACAAGTAATGAATGTGCAGTGCTCAGCGTAAATGAGTACACCCCCTTTGAAAAGTAACATTTTAAGCAATCTCTTAATAAACACAATTTCCAAAATGTTGAAAAGAAAGTTGAACAGAACATCTTTTTAACTTATAACGTGAAAGTTAATAATATAAACTTGGATTACACATTTTTCAGCTTTACTCAAATTAGGGTGGTGCAAAAATGAGTACACCCCACAACAAAAACTACTACATCTAGTACTTTGTATGGCCTCCATGATTTTTAATGACAGCACCAAGTCTTCTAGGCGTGGAATGAACAAGTTGGCGACATTTTGCAACATCAATCTTTTTTTCCATTCTTCATCAATGACCTCTTTTAGTGACTGGATGCTGGATGGAGAGTGATGCTCAACTTGTCTCTTCAGAATTCCCCATAGGTGTTTGATTGGGTTCAGATCAGGAGACATACTTGGCCACTGAATCACTTTCACCCTGTTCTTCTTCAGAAATCCAACAGTGGCCTTAGATTTGTGTTTAGGATCATTGTCATGTTGGAAAAGTGCACGACGACCAAGGGCACGGAGTGATGGTAGCATCTTCTCTTTCAGTATAGAGCAATACGTCTGTGAATTCATGATGCCATCAATAAAATGCAGCTCCCTGACACCAGCAGCACTCATGCAGCCCCACATAAGGACACTGCCACCACTATGTTTCACTGTAGGCACCATGCATTTTTCTTTGTATTCCTCACTTTTGCGATGCCATACAGTTTTGAAGCCATCAGTTCCAAAAACATTTATCTTGGTCTCATCACTCCAGAGTATAGAGTCCCAGTAGTCTTCATCTTTGTCAGCATGGGTCCTGGCAAACTCTCGGCGGGCTTTTTTGTGCCTGGGGCTTTAGGAGAGGCTTCTTTCATGGACAGCATCCATGCATGCCATTCCTCTGCAGTGTGCGCCGTATTGTGTCACCAGAAATAGCCACCCCAGTTTGGCTTTCTACTTCTTTAGATAACTGCAGTGAACTTGCATGCCGATTTTCTTCAACCCTTCTCATCAGAAGACGCTCCTGTCGAGGCGTTAACTTCCGTGGACTACCTGGATAGCTCTGTGAGATGGTTGCAGTTCCAGCTTTCTTAAATTTTTGTACCACTTTTGCTACAGTATTCTGACTGATAAGTAAAGCTTTGCTGATCTTCTTGTAGCCTTCACCTTTGTGGTGTAAATAAATTATTTTCTTTGGGGAATTCTGAAGAGACAAGTTGAGCATCACTCTCCATCCAGCATCCAGTCACTAAAAGAGGTCATTGTTGAAGAATGGAAAAAAAGACTGATGTTGCAAAATGTCACCAACTTGTTCATTCCATGCCTAGAAGACTTGGTGCTGTCATTAAAAATCATGGAGGCCATACAAAGTACTAGATGTAGTAGTTTTTGTTGTAGGGTGTACTCATTTTTGCACCACCCTAATTTGAGTAAAACTGAAAAAAAGTTTATATTATTAACCTTTAGAGTTGAGCCGGATACTCGGCTGAAACGAGTATCCGGTATGGATAAAGCACTTTTGCCGAGTACGAGTATTATACGAGTCAATATCTGTGCTCGGACTGAATGAAAATCCTCACACAGCGTCACAGCGCCCCTCCCCTACACACACTGCTCTGCTCACTCACACAGAGAACAGCTCTCTGTCTCTCTCTCAGTCACTCAGGTTTGCGGCTCTTTTCCGTTAACGTTTCGGGTTTCTTCAGCTTCAAGTTTGTTTTTATTTCAGTTTGTACTTATTTATAACCAGTAGAGTTCTGGTAAACGTGGGTTCGTTCAGACGTGGTGCTTGGTAGAAAGCGACTCGTGTTGCGTCTCTGCCTGTCGGAGATTATTTTTTTCTTTTTTTAACCGTCGGTTAAAAACAGGGTTTTTTTTTTTACTTCACGCATTGAGTGTCTGACACTTTCTTGCTGTAATTCATGTAAAAATAAAGGTAGTAGTGGAACAAGTATTACAAATTAAGCTACACACGCACTCACTCTCTATCTCTCTGCCGGTCATCTGAGTTTTTTTTTTAAACCGTCAGTTGGCTCTAACCAGTTTTATTTTACTTCACGCACTGTGAAGTGTCTGAAAGTGTCTGACATTTTCTAGATAGTAGTGGTATAAATATTATTACAAATTAAGCTACACACACACACACACACACCTGGTGTGGAAATAAAAAAAAATAAAAAAGAACAAAAAAACCCCACACTGATCATAAAAAAAATTAAAAGGTAAAAAAAGAAAGTTATGTTGAGTATGAAAACTCTTGTTCATTACATTTCATTTCATAATTGCAACCGCATGTGTTGTATTCATTGTTGCAAAACTTGTTCTGTAAATAGTTCGTTTGCTATCATGATCAAAACCATTGATCTGAAGCTCAATGCTGATGCTGTCCTGTAAATAGTTTTCTAATCAGCAATAAATATAACAATTTCTGATCAACCCATATCAATTGCATGCTTAAAATAACATACTGGTTAAAGCCCCGCCCATTTCAAGACAACCAGACCCACTTCCGGGTTAAATTCCGCCCACTTTCGGGTTAGGCCCCGCCCACTGAGTATGGATACAGATACTTCATATGGTTAACAGATACAGATAATGCTGTACTTGCTCATCCCTATTAACCTTACTTTCACGTTATAAGTTAAACAGATGTTATATTAAACTTTGTCTTTTCGACATTTTGGAAATTGTTTGTGTTCATTGAGATATTGTTTAAAATGTTACTTTTCAAAGGGGGTGTAGTCATTTATGCTGAGCACTGTAATTTTGGTCTGCAAAGAGCTCAGTGAATTTGTAGGTCCACTATACAGCTAGTGCACCAGCTAGGTTAAGATGCATGCTAATAACTAGCTTGTTCACTAATGAGATCTGCCCTCAACATGCACAGATTCAGCCTCAGGATTAGGAAACCCTGCCTCAACCCTTCTCCCAGTTGAAACAGGAGGAGGTGAGCAGTATTTTGTTGAAAATATATTTAGAGTGCAATCTGTGAATAAAGGGCTTTGGGGTTAAGGTTCATGCAGACTGATTTTTAATATTGATGCTGCATTAACCACGTGAGCAGCTAGCTATAGCAAGCAAGTACAATTTTAGCTGATAACGTTCATATAGACATTCCAACAATGAATGTCCAGCAATGGATAACAGGCATATGAAACGGAAAAAAACTGGCTCAAAAGATTGCTAGATAGCTTAAGATGTAAAGGGGATAATGCCATTGCCACTTTTAAGATCACCATTTTAAGATATTTGTTTCCCTTTATGATCAACTAATGCTACTAACCAAGCATGCAGCTCATTCCAGCCAAATGTTTGTAATAAATACACATAGTTCTCACAACACACTGTGTTAGTATGATTATATGACAGATTCTGAATTATGTTTTCAAATATGTTTATTGTGAAACATTTCTTTCCACAAGGCACTTCGACTGACATTCACGTTTCTTTTAAGAAAAACTTATACATAAACAAACTACAAGGAAATGCCCATACATACACAGATAACAAAACTAATACTGATGAGAACAATAATAAATAAGGCACAATAAAAATAAACAATAAAAATAACTGCAATACACTGTAAATAGGATGTAAAATACAAGACCTACAGGACATCAAACCCCCCCCCATTAACCCGTGAATATCCCACCCTCCCCAGGAGTGCAATGTGAAGTTATTGGCCATCCTAATCAGTTGCCTTATCAAGATAAGAGACCAAAGGTTCCCAGATTTTTTCAAATTGTCTTAACTTGTCTTTTAGGATGAATCTGATTCTCTCCAGGTGGAGAGTGCCTGTCAAATCTGATAGCCAGTGTTTGAAGGAGGATACCTCTTTTTTCTTCCAATATAAAAGAATCAATTTTTTGGCAGTTATAACACCATATGACAGAAGACGCTGTTGTGCTACATTAAGTTTCAAGAGCTCATCAGATATTCCCAGAATAATCAAAACAGGATCCGGAGTTATTTGGACTTCAAGAATCCTAGACAGGAAATGAAATATGTCACACCAGTATTCTTGTAATTTATGACATAAGGCATAACTGTGTGATAAGGTAGCCTCTGTGCATTCACATTTCTCACACATTGGTGAGACGTCAGGGAATATCTTATGCAACTTGGCCTTGGAGTAATGTAATCTGTGTAGAATTTTGAATTGTATCAAGCGATGTCGAGTATTAATGGAACATTCATGTATGTATTCTAAACACTCCTCCCACACATACTGAGGTATTGGAATTCCAAGCTCTGTTTCCCATTTGTCCTTTAAAGTGCTCGTTCTGGGTTGGTCCATACTCAGCAATGTGTGATATAGCAGAGAGATTATGAAACGAGAGTTGGCAGATATTTTCATGGAGATCTCCAAAGTATCTGGCGCTACCACCTCAAAATTAGGAAGATGTGTTTTGACATAATTCCTAATCTGAAGATATCTGAAAAAATGAGTCTGTGGTAAGCCAAATTTCTGCTGGAGTTGTTGAAAAGAAGCAAAGGTGCCCCTAATGTACAGGTCTCCAATGTTACCTATCCCCATCTCCTTCCATACACTAAATGTTCTGTCCACAATGGAGGGGATGAAGGTAGGGTTGGCCGCTATTGGCAATAAAGAAGACAGTGCACTGAGGTTGAAATGCTTTTTTAGTTGCTTCCATACCCTAATAGCTTCATGTATGATAGGATTGTTTTTATTACATGATCTATTGATCTTCACAGGTGCTAGTATAACCGCTCTTATTGAGTATGGTAGACAGTCTTCCCGTTCCATCTCCATCCCACTAAACGGTGAAGGGGCGTCGTCTAGCCAGTGTACAATGGAGCGCAATCCAGTAGCCCAATAATACAGCTTGAAGTCAGGCAGCGCCAGACCTCCACTAGATTTGTGCTTACAGAGATGGTCTTTTTTAATTCTATGTGCTTTATAGTTCCATATGAAAGGAAGAACAATTGAATCTAGTTTCTTAAAGAAAGATTTAGTGAGAAATATGGGTAGATTATGAAAAAGGTAAAGTATCTGAGGGAGAAAAATCATTTTGATGGCATTGACTCTTCCCAGTAGGGAAATTGGGAGTGTCCTCCAAAATTGGATATTGTGCTCCAGCTTTCTTAGTAAGGTGGGAAAGTTGGCTTTGTAAAGGGCATTGTATTTCTTGGTGATCGTCACTCCCAAGTAAGTTAAGTTGTCCTGAACTACACGTAGAGGAAGCTGTTTGAGCCAGTCCTGATCTCCAAACCGTATAGGTAGCAGTTCACTTTTACCCCAATTAATCTTATACCCAGAAAAGGTACCAAACAAACTGAACACCTCCAGTATTGACAGGACGGTTACTAGGGGTTGAGTAATATACAACAATATGTCATCTGCATACAATGAAATCCTGTTTTTAGTGTATCCTGTCTCATAACCATGTATCCTGGGATGTGCTCGGATAGTTTCCGCAAGCGGTTCTATGGCTAGGGCAAATAGCAATGGGCTAAGAGGGCAACCTTGCCTAGTACCTCTACCAAGTTGAAATGGGGTGGAAAGTGTCTGATTTGTAAGTATCCTAGCACAGGGTTTATTGTACAGTAGCTTGATCCAAGACAGAAATCTCTGGCCACACCCAAACTTTCCCAGGACCGCAAAAAGGTAGGGCCATTCCACCCTGTCAAATGCCTTTTCGGCATCCAGACTGAGTATGACAAGGTCCTGTGTGGGTGGCCTATCACAGTGCATAATGTTAAGAAGACGTCTGAGGTTATGAAAAGAATTTCTATTGGGGATAAACCCAGTTTGGTCTGGATGTACTAATTTACCCATGAAGGCATTAAGTCTCTTGGCCAGTGTCTTAGCTAGAATTTTTTGGTCTGTATTTAATAATGAAATTGGTCTATATGAGCCCACTTCCTCTGGGTCCTTCCCTTTTTTTTTTAATAGTAGGGTAATAGTGGCCTCAGTCAGTGTTTGTGGTAATATGCCGTCCTCACATGACCGGATATATAGTTTACATAAATATGGAGCCAACAAAGCACCAAACTTTTTGTATATCTCATTGCTAAGGCCATCAGGGCCTGGACTTTTACCATTATTCAATGACTTAATAGTTGATGGTAGCTCCTCACAGCTAATGTCTGCATTTAGAATCTTACGCTCCTCATCACTTAGAGACGGGAGGTTGCATTTATCCAAAAAAGACCGTGTTGCATCTGGTGCGGCATTATGTTCGGATGTGTATAGAGTTTCATGGAATTGCCTGAATCGATCATTAATCTCCTTGTGAGCAGTGAGGGCAATGCCAGTTTTGGATTTAACTTTATGAATTGTCCTATCATTTTCAATTTTACGCAATTGTCTTGCCAATAATTTATGTGGTTTATCACCAAACTCAAAGTACTTTTGCTTGGCAAATGTAAAGGCTCTACAAATCCTGTCAGACATTATTTTATCCAACTCATATTTGAGTGCAGCTATCTCTGTGTGTTTTTCCAAAGAGGGTTGTTGAGCGTTGTCTCTATCTAGTTGATAAATTCGTTTTTCCAATTCCATTTGTTGTGCTTTATTACTCTTTTTAAGGGATGACTGATAAGATATAACACAGCCTCTGAAATAAGCCTTAAATGTTTCCCATAATAATGTGGGTGAAATGTCATCTTTATCATTCGTTTCAAAAAAGAGTTTTATGTGCGTTTCTAAACATTCACAAAACTTGCTATCAGTGAGGAGCTGGGGATTAAATCTCCAATTTTTCTGGTTGGATATATGTCCAGGGAGCTTAAGTGCAAATGATACTGGGCTGTGATCAGAAATAATAATATTATGGTATTTAGCGTTGTAACAGTAAGGTAGCAATTTACCATCAACCGGAAAAAAGTCTATCCTTGTATATACATTATGTACTTTGGAATAAAAGGAATACTCTCTGCCTGAAAAATCTGAAATCCGCCAAACGTCAAATAGATTCATATTCTCAGTGTATGACTTTAGGAGATTGCATGCTTTGGAGGGTTCTATTCTCAGGGTAGAAGATCTATCCAAATAAGTATCCAAAACAAAGTTAAAGTCACCCCCAATGACTAGGTTAGTATTGGAAATATCTGGTATCAAATTTAGGACTTTTCTTAAAAATTCAGGATCGTCACTATTCGGCCCGTATATATTTAACAAGGTCATTGGGGTAGAGTGGATTTCCCCCATAAGAATTACATATTGTCCATCCTTGTCGACAATTGAGGACATTTGTTTAAAGGGAACTCCCCTGCGTATCAGAATAGCTGCGCCTCTGGCTTTTATGGAGAAATTAGAGTGGTAAATTTGTTGTATCCACCTACATCTTAGTCTGTTGTGTTCATCATTTCTTAGGTGTGTTTCTTGTAAAAAAATAATATCAGCTTTTAATGATTTAAGGTGAGCAAGTACTTTACCTCTCTTCACAGGTTCATTAATACCATTCACGTTCCATGAGCAAAAATTTAAATTGCCCCCACTCATCTCAAACTGTTTCCCAATATGCATTATATGTTTGAAAAGCATACATTAATGTCTCCCTCTTTTTTGTTTGGTAAATAAAGCCAAAAAACGAATAGCACTCCTTCCCACCCTCCTCCTCCTCCCACCCTATTACCCACCTTAAGCACATTCAGACACACACACAAAAAAAAGACCCAAAACAAAGACAAAAACTAAAGATTGTCAGCCTCCTAGTTAGTGCACAATAAGAACCTTCCAAAAAGAGAATGAAGTCTAACTTCAACAGCTAACAGTGAAAAAAACTCTTGATCCTAGTAGCCTTGCAGTTGCAAAATCCCTCACCAAACCCATTATAATTCAAATTAAAGGTCGTGCATTCTCCCAGGAATACATTGAAAGAAGATCTTCACATATTATGTGAACTCAAACACTGTAACTGGCCTATTGGTTTGAAACATGTACAAGAAAAAAATATTAGCCATATCTTGAGACTTATTCTGAAAAACAAAAAACACCACTGAAGTATATTGTATTAATATTATCCAATAAAGTCAGCCTCAAGGTAGATGGCCGAACACAGAAAGGAGGTATAAATGCCTGAAAGGGTGTGTTTATATATTCTGTGCTCGCAGCCGTTAAGTGGCTTTATACGTCTTTCCTCCTCCTTCATGAGTTTCATCGACGAGGGTGGAGAGGCGTTCGGCAAACAAACGCGCCTCCTCTGCATCAGTGAATGTAGGCTACGTTTACACTAGACCGTATCTGTCTCGTTTTCTTCGCGGATGCACTGTCCGTTTACATTAACCCCCCTGGAAAAGCGGGGAAACGGGAATCCGCCAGCGTCCACGTATTCAATCTAGATCGTATCAGCTCCGGTGCTGTGTAAACATTCAGAATACGCGAATACGCTGTGCTGAGCTCTAGCTGGCGTCTCATTGGACAACGTCACTGTGACATCCACCTTCCTGATTCGCTGGCGTTGGTCATGTGACGCGACTGCTGAAAAACGGCGCGGACTTCCGCCTTGTATCACCTTTCATTAAAGAGTATAAAAGTATGAAAATACTGCAAATACTGATGCAAATACTGCCCACTGTGTAGTTATGATTGTCTTTAGGCTTGCCATCCTTCCACTTGCAAGTAATAAGTGATATGCGCTGGGATCACACACACAGCGGCTCAGTCCCGAATCGTGGCTTGTTCACTTCACTTGCGCACTCTGTGAGCTGCGCAGGGCCGGAGTGCGCACCCTCCAGAGGGCACTCGCTGTTCAGGGTGGAGTGATTTGGAGCGCAGGATGCCTGCGGAGCCGAGCGTATCCGCGTATTGGTGTTGCTGTGTGCACGGCTAACGGTTTTAGTGTAAACGCGAATCATTTTAAGAACGTTAATCTGATGATCCGCTGATTCGACGTAATGTAAACGTAGCCGTAGTCTCTTTCCCGGTGTGCATCACCCTCAGCTTAGCTGGGTATAAAAAGCCATATTTCACCCCGGGTCTATCCCGCAGTAAGTTTCTAGCAGGGGTAAAAGCCGCACGGCGTTTGACAATGGCAGGTGGAAAGTCTCTGAAAATTTGAATTCGCTGACCTTGATATGTGAGGGTTGTGGACTGTCTCACCCTCTGCAGGATCTCCTCGAGGGTGTGGCAGTAGTGTACCCTGATGATCAGATGCCGCGGGGGTTGGGTATCTTCCGGGCGTTCTTGCAGTGCTCTATGTGCTCGGTCAATCACTGGCTTTTCATCAAGCCGTAGAACCTCTGCTAACAGCTGGGCTACGAAGTCTCTGGGTTTCTGCCCATTCTCTAATCCCTCCTTAACTCCAGCGATCCTCAGATTCTGCCGTTTAGACCGGCCCTCCAGGTCTAAGCATTTGTCTGAAAGTTGTTTGACTTGACCCTGCAATGCCTTAACTTTAGCTTCGAGATCCGCAACAACGTCTGAAGTACCATTAGCTGACTCGACTAAACTTTTCAGCGTGTCATCTTGGTCGTCCAGGCGAGCGTGTACAGTAATAAACTTGTCATTTTCCACTTTCAAAGCAGCAATTTCACCTCTCAAAACTGTACTCACATCTGCAATCTTTTCATCAATTTTGGCACAAATGTCCGACTTAACTTGGGATACGTCCGCTTGCAGTGCTGCTATGGCACCTAGCACTGCCTGTTGATCCGTGCTTTGAGTGCATGCCTCTGGGTTGTCTTTCCCACTCCGGCTCGGTGCTTCAGTTGGGCCTCCGTCCTCAGACGGTTCGGCCCTGGAGTTCGGTTTAGCTTTTGGCATTTGTGGAGCACTGTCGGCGCTATGAGATTCACAGACCTTCGTGTAAATGAGTCCAATTTGCGTGGGTTTGGTTTAATATGACAGTTTAAATGAAATTCTGCAGGAGCTACAGCTAGCGCGTCTTATCTCCTCATCGCTCAAGAGCGCCCTCCACAGATTCTGAATTATGTACTTTACGGTTAAGGTTATGGATACTTTAGAGCCAGGGCCCTCTTCAAGCAATGATGCAGCCAGAGAGAATACCCTTTTCTGTTTTTGATGCATCCATTTGCAGGCAGCATGGTATGACCAATTTGTCGATGTAAAATTCAATATTGTGTTAAAAAAATGTTCCCCTCTGTTGCACAACAAAGCCTCTAAGTCACTTTAAAACGGGATGTAGAGTATGTACAGTGGTTATCTAGCTCATTTGGGGCTATTGAACATTGAGATACTAAATATTTGAGGTTCAGGGACTTATTCTCTGCCATTTGACCTCTTTGTATGTTTAGGTGTTTTGCCATTGTTCACATTTATATCTGTTGTTATTGTTCGAGTCTTTATTTAATAAGTTGATGAATGTTGAGTTTTTCTCACTCCATTGCTGATTAATGTATTTACTGTGTTTTCTATTAAACTGGCACAGTCAAAAAAAAAAAAAAAAGAAAAACAGAAAAGCAAAACAAAAACAAAAAAACTCAGCGGATTTCTTGCAGCGCAATATCTAATCTATCAATTAAATAGTTATTCATCAACCTAGAACTTTAACTGCATATAATGAGTCAGTACATGAAGGAGACACAAGAATGAATTTGGAAGTCTGTTTGTGACAGCACAGCCAGTCTACACTAAGTTTATACTTATCTACTAGTTTATCTACTAGCAACAGCCTGGGTAGGTCTCTAAATACCGACACCTAGTGGTGAATAGTAATATCAGGGTATAAACAAGGGCTGTGTCTTCTGTGATCAACTCAGTAGAGGTGTTCAGATCCAATGAGTCATTACTGGTGTTTGACAAACTCAGACTTTTGAATTTGTGTGGGTGAGGGTTTTTTGTTTGTTTGTTTTTTGGGAGAAACACATTATATTCTTTCATAGGGCCTAAAATTTCTAGCAGCACCCCTGTTTAAAGGGACCACAACCTGAACAACACTGTCCAGCTGCATACCATTCACTACGCGAGCCCACTTCCTCAACAGCAATCCATCCTTAACAAAATAGCCACTGGGAGCACACTTAAGCTCACTTTCCAGACAGACCAATTTAAACAGAGACTTTAATGTGGGCTCTGCAGCCTGCTCTTTGATACACTCTTCCCTAGACAATGACAGCAATGGAATAAAAAACAACTTAAATTGTTCCTTACCCTCACAACTGTCTTCAGCCTGAGAAAATGACTTCTGAGACCACTGAACTTGTTCACACTGCTCCGTCCTAGCCTTACTACAAGTCACAGCACAGGAAGAAAAAACTTTTGGGTATTGTTGAGCACATTCATCTGGTTCTCCAGGGTTTTGCGAGGGTGAACCAACACACATCATCAGTGGTTCATCCTTCCAAACCTTTGCCCCAGCCAAGTAATTACCCAGAATAACGTCTATTCCTTGAATTGGTAGCTGAGGCTGAACACCCATTTCCACTTCTCCTCCTACCAGATCAGAGAAGAGCTGAAAGCGATGTGAAGGAACCCACATAGGGACCAGCACTGAAATTTTTTATTTTTATTTTTTTTTACCAGTAGCAGTACTGTCTGTTACTGGCTAACAATGACTCATGCACCTTCCCTCACCAGGTCCAACTGCAACTGCTCAACCTTAGCTCTCTCCCTTTCCAATGCTAATTCAGTCCTCTTCCTCTCCATCTCTAATTTGGCTTTTTCCTTCTCCAGCTGAATAGACTGTTCAACTGAAAACATACCCCCAACAAGTCCTGAACTGACTGGACTGGGAGCTGTTGAAGGCTGAGCCACTTCCAATAGCTTGGCAGATATAGCTAACCCCTCAACAATGCCCCTCATCTCAGACTTCTTTGGTACCTTGTCAGTTTTCAACCAGCCTAAATGAATTGCCAAATGAACCAAATCTACCTTGGCTAACTGAGTTAAAGTGCTACATGATGATCTTTTTAGAAACTCAAAGACCAAAGCATTACTATGCTCAGTCTCCATGTTTTATCCCAATCACAGTGAGTACCTAGCAGGCTTGTAGTACTCAAGTCCAGGATCAGACTTGAGTTTGACTCGTGCCCTAATTTTAAGGACTTGTGACTTGACCTGGACTTGAGCACTGATGACTCAGACTTGGACTCGTGCATTAACTGCAATAGGACTTGTAAATTGGAGACAAGGACTTGGATTTTTTCTTTATTTTTTGTAACATACCATAATAATTTGGCACAAAGTATTTATATCTACATTAATTTTTTCATGAATTTCGTGCAAGTTTGTCACACCTGTGCGCCTTGGCACGTGCATCAGATACACTCTCGGGCATGCTCTGGACAGTGCATGCGCCAAGCGGACTGATCACGCACGTGCCGTAAACGGTTTCACAGAAAGGCAGCAACAGCCACTGTCAAATTAGGCATATCAGGTGTTCGCTGGCCATGCTGTGAAAATTGTGCATGTAGACACTCATTTAAGTTTCCAAATCTGTCATTGCTTAACTCTTGAATATTGTCTATCATGAATACTATCATTAAAAAGTTTATAATCTCTGCTTTACAAAGAAATTTATCTTGTTAAAGGAGATACGCAGAGCCTTTATTTTTAAATAAATTTCTGAGTGGATAGTATCTCCATCCTTGACTCTTGTATGCTGCATAAATGGGAATTAAAAAATATATATTTTTGAGAGTTAAAATCGACCACAAACTTGGCATTCAAGCTGCCCCGCTGAGCCAGCCAGCCCCGAGTGACGTCACAGCAGGAACCGGTTTTAAGGCTGAGGCCTTTTACAACTATAGACCAAAGTCATCTCATTCATTATCTCTAGCCGCTTTATCCTGTTCTACAGGGTCGCAGGCAAGCTGAAGCCTATCCCAGCTGACTATGGGCGAAAGGCAGGGTACACCCTGGACAAGTCGCCAGGTCATCACAGGGCTGACACATACTGTAGATAGAGACAACCACTCACATTCACACCTACAGTCAATTTAGAGTCACCAGTTAACCTAACCTGCATGTCTTTGGACTGTGGGGGAAACCGGAGCACCCAGAGGAAACCCACACGGACGCAGGGAGAACATGCAAACTCCGCACAGAAAGGCCCTCGTTGGCCATGGGGCTCGAACTCGGACCTTCTTGTTGTGAGGTGACAGTGCTAACCACTACACCACCGTGCCACCCAATATGACCAAAGTCATATAAAAAAAAATTTATGGTGAAAGTAAGAAATACCGTTACCGACTTGCTCAACTAAGACTGATTTGACTTCATTGATTGTGGGTTGGCTCTCATTAAATGGCGCCAATTGTTTCCAAGATGGCGCCGCGGACGGTTGCCTCAGTATTTCGCTCTCTCGTACTTTCTATGTTTTTGTGTATTTGTTGTGTTTCTTGCGCTGCTTCTCTGGTCACATACACCAGAGAAGAACTTATAAACATTGGAATAACCACCAGTAAAGTTTTTTCATCAGCTTTCATTGATCTGGAAACATATCTGTGACGAATCTCAGTCATCCAGGCACATAGTAATCTGTGGTTGGTTGAAGAGAGCAACTGGACTTGCTTGAAGATTCTTGAAAACGTTTCGCCTCTCATCCTAAAGTAGGATGAGAGGCGAAACGTTTTCAAGAATCTTCAAGCAAGTCCAGTTGCTCTCTTCAACCAACCACAGATTACTATGTGCCTGGATGACTGAGATTCGTCACAGATATGTTTCTACGCACTTTGGGATGAAATCCCTATAAGAGGACTTCCAGAAAACTGGCAGACATTTTAGCCAGAGAGGATTGTTCATTTTTGTCAACCTGGAACGACCATCATTGAACAGAGGTGGGTGTCTATGACATCTTTTATCAGCCACCTACAATGCAGCCATCAGCATTCTGATTCAGATTCTATGATGATCCATGAGAGGATAAATACTGGATACTCCCTATTAGTCAGACAGAACTGAGGATGCCTTTAGGATGAGAGGCGAAATGTTTTCAAGAATCTTCAAGCAAGTCCAGTTGCTCTCTTCAACCAACCACAGATTGATCTGGAAAGTTTTCCAGAGCTACTTGTTGGAGAAGCAGCAGCTCTCTATGGATTACGCCGAGGACGCCGGAGACACCGGGGGAAGCGAGCCGGCGCGCTCGTCAGGCTGAGGCAGCAGGGTTTTCGCACTGCGCTCCCATCTATTCACCTGGCTAACGTCCGCTCTCTGGCCAATAAGATGGACGAACTGGTGCTCCTCGACACAAACAACACGGATTTTAACAGATCTGCTGCCTTGTGCTTCACCGAAACCTGGCTCGGTGAGCACATCCCGGACACTTCTCTCCACCTGCCTGGATTTCACCTGCACCGAGCAGACCGCGAAACAGAGCTCACAGGGAAAACGAGGGGAGGCAGAGTCTGCTTTTACATTAATGAGTGTTGGTGTACTGATGTCACAGTTCTAAACAAATCATGCAGTCCTCATCTGGAGTCATTATTCATAAACTGCAAACCATTTTATGCTCCGCGAGAGTTTTCCTCGTTTATTCTGGTTGGAGTTTACATCCCCCCTCAGGCGTGTATTAATGAGGCGTTACAACACCTGGCTGACCAAATAAACAATGTGGAGAAAAAACACCCGGACTCTTTGCTCATTGTTTTGGGGGACTTTAACAGAGCAAACCTCAGCCACGAACTGCCAAAATATAAACAGCACATTAAGTGTCCCACCAGGGACTCTAACACTCTGGACCATTGTTACACTATTTTAAAGGACTCATACCACTCTGTCCCCCGTGCAGCCTTGGGACTATCTGATCACTGTATGGTTCATCTTATCCCGTCCTACAGGCAGAAGCTGAAAGCTGCTAAGCCTGTAGCCAAGACGGTGAGGAGATGGTCCGATGAGGCCAAAGTGGAACTACAAGCCTGCTTTGACTGCACTGATTGGAGTGTTTTTGAGGCTGCAGCCTCAGACCTGTATGAACTGACGGATACTGTGACATCTTAAATCAGTTTTTGTGAGGATGTGTGTGTGCCCACCAAGACCTTCCGCACATACAACAATAAACCCTGGTTCACTGCAAAACTCAGGCAAC
Source organism: Neoarius graeffei (assembly GCF_027579695.1). Classification (NCBI taxonomy): domain Eukaryota; kingdom Metazoa; phylum Chordata; class Actinopteri; order Siluriformes; family Ariidae; genus Neoarius; species Neoarius graeffei. The sequence goes on along the minus strand of NC_083576.1, from coordinate 35,987,780 downwards.
TTTGTCAGAACAAAGAGGAGGCCTACAAAAGTGGAGACACAGTTCTGTATAATCAGACCAGAAACACACTGACAATGGAGGTGAAAGCAGCTAAGAGGAGCTATGCTGATAAGATTAAAAACAGCCTTTCAGCAAACGATCCGACGTCAGTGTGGAGAAGCCTGCAGAACATTACTGACTATTGAGGTATTTCACCTGACGTCACAGGGTCACGTGACGCCCCGGTGTCCACCATTTTGGACGGCAAGTTAGCTAATGTCAACAACAGTAGCTAGTATGTTACTGTAGCAATATTTACGTTCAGTCATTTGGATGACTGTTAAAACCTTTCAGTCTCAAGTTTTTCCTTTACTGGATTTACTAGTTTACTGAGCTAGCGCGCGATGGCTCCCGGCTTGGCCGGCGAGCGAGCGATGGCTCCCGGCTTGGCCGGCGAGCGCGCGATGGCTCCCGGCTTGGCCGGCGAGCGCGCGATGGCTCCCGGCTTGGCCGGCGAGCGCGCGATGGCTCCCGGCTTGGCCGGAGAGCGCGCGATGGCTCCCGGCTTGGCCGGAGAGCGCGCGATGGCTCCCGGCTTGGCCAAGCGCGCTAGCTCAGTAAACTAGTAAATCCAGTAAAGGAAAAACTTGAGACTGAAAGGTTTTAACAGTCATCCAAATGACTGAACGTAAATATTGCTACAGTAACATACCAGCTACGATGTTGTTGACATTAGCTAGTGCTAACAACTAGTTGCTAATACACTGCTACAACACAGACACCGACCCTAATAATACAGTTCTTGGTCATTGCCTGGTAACAGCAAATTTATAACGGGCCATGTCTCAACAGACTAAGAAGTTATTTCAATGACATTTAATAACATTTTGTTTATCCTGAGGACCGAAAGTAAATGAAAATGTGAACAAACCTTAGCTGTAATCAGATGGCGACCACCGGCTCCAGGGACGACCCGCTGATGTAGGCATGTTACCCAGCCTGACACAAAATATTTGTAGGCATCCAAACTCTTATACGCTTTCAGATCAATACCTGTGTATGGCGATGGGTTTTTAACGACATAGGTATACAGCTCATGTGGGCCGAAGTCAGGTAAAGACGAGGGCTTCGTGTACTTCCGTACGTCAGTGAACAATCCTGGTGGAAGCAGGTAAACGTCATTCTCTAAGCCTGCTAACCTCAATTTTTGCAAATACCTCTCCCTCTGCTTGCCCTGTAAATGCCCTACATCACTGGATAGTGAAGGTGTTTTCTGCATCTCGCTCCTTTTTCTTTTATGTTTTTCATTTGTCGCCTTCCTCGCATTCAAACTGATTCGAGCCGTGACGTCCAAAATGGCAGCATCACATGACTTGGTCACGTGAGTGAAATACCTCAATAGGAGACCATCCCCCAACACTGCAGTGAACCATCAACTGGCTGACGAGCTGAATGTGTTTTACTGCAGATTCGACACATTCATACCTCTCCCCTCTTCAGTCATTAAAGACCCATTTACACCCCCTGCAATTCTGCCACCCCCCGCCTCTGACCCCACACCAGCACTCAAGATCTGTGAAGAGGATGTCTGTCAGCTTTTCCGCAGACAGAAGATCAGGAAGGCACCTGGCCCAGATGGTGTGTCACCCTCTTGTCTGAAGGTCTGTGCTGACCAGCTGGCTCCCATCTTCACCCAGATCTTTAATAGATCCCTGGAGCTGTGTGAAGTCCCCTCATGCTTCAAACGCTACACAATAATCCTGGTTCCTAAGAAAACCAATATCACAGGACTGAATGACTACAGGCCTGTTGCCCTCACATCTGTAGTCATGAAGTCCTTCGAGAGACTGGTGTTGTCATACCTGAAGGACATCACAGACCCCCTGCTGGACCCCCTGCAGTTTGCCTACCGGGTAAACAGGTCAGTGGATGATGCAATAAATATGGGTCTACACTACATCCTGCAACACCTTGACACTGCAGGGACGTACGCCAGGATCCTGTTCATGGACTTCAGTTCAGCGTTCAACACCATCGTTCCAGACATCCTCCACACCAAGCTCACCCAGCTCACTGTGCCCTCCTCCACCTGTCAGTGGATTACAAGCTTCCTGACTGACAGGAAGCAGCAGGTGAGGATGGGGAGCATCATATCCAGCACTCGGACTATCAGCACTGGCGCCCCCAAGGGTGTGTGCTTTCCCCACTGCTCTTCTCCCTTTATACCAACGACTGCACCTCAAGAGACCTTGTCTGTTAAACTCCTGAAATTTGCGGATGATACAACGGTCATCGGCCTCATCCGAGATGGTGACGAGTCTGCATACAGATGAGAGGTTGAACGGCTGGTCTTTTGGTGCGGTCAGAACAATCTGGAGCTGAACACGCTCAAAACTGTGGAGATGACAGTGGACTTTAGGAGGAGCCCCCCCACTCTGCTGCCCATCACCATTACCAACAACGCTGTGACTGCTGTTGAAAGCTTCAGGTTTCTGGGTTCCACAATCTCTCAGGACTTGAAATGGAAAACCAACACAGTCACTATCATCAAAAAGGCTCAGCAGAGGTTGTACTTTCTGCGCCAGCTCAGGAAGCTCAACCTGCCTAAGGAGCTGCTGACACAATTCTACTCGGCCATCATTCAGTCTGTTCTTTGCTCTTCCATCACTGTTTGGTTTGGATCGGTCACCAAACAGGAGAAGAACAGACTGCAACAGACAATAAGGTCTGCAGAGAAAATTATTGGTGTCAACCTGCCCTCCATCCAAGACCTGTACCTGTCCAGAGTCAGGAAATGGGCAGGTAACATCTCTGCGGACCCATCACACCCTGGTCACAAACTGTTTAAACTTCTCCCCTCAGGGAGGCGATATAGATCACTGTATGCAAAAACAACCAGACACAAGAATAGTTTCTTCCCTCAGGCTGTCTCTGTGATGAACAGCTAAAATCCAGATTCATATATCAGTAATATCACTTGCAAAATATCTGCACATTCATACGGTCATTCTGTGCTCACTGTTATATTATATTTATACTTTTTTATATTTACTATTTCATCTTTGCACTATGCACCATATTGCACCAAAAGGGAAAATCCTTTCTGTGATGAACAGCTAAAATCCAGATTCATATATCAGTAATATCACTTGTAAAATATCTGCACACTCATACCGTCATTCTGTGCACACTGTATACTTTATTTATCTATTTCATACTTGACTTACCTGGATTAGTTTGCACTATGCACCTATTGCACCATTTTGTTTGTTTGTTTGTTGTGTTTACACTTTTTATCTGTTTTTGTACTATGAGAGCTAAGTGAAACCGGAGTCAAATTCCTCGTGTGTGTCCACATACCTGGCAATAAAAGTGTTTCTGATTCTGATTAAAAAAAAAAAGTGTTTCTGATTCTAAAACAGGATAGGTGTTATAACTTATGCAACGTACATGCATGCATTTTCACTAATAAAACGTAAAAGGCTAATTAAATAATCAGATTAACTGAGACAATCACATTCTGAAGCAAATTAAATAATCTCATACTGGTAACTTCATCACAATACAAGTTACATGTATTAATCTAAATGCAGGTAAACAACGTTTTTTCAACAACAATTGTTTTTGAAACAATCTGACTTTCAGTTGTTTGTTCAATTCTCCATTCATTCACTTCTTCCATGTAAGGGAGAGATGGCAGCAATATCCAGTTTAGAAATATGAGGCTCCTCCCCTCATTCACTTTTCTTCATACTGTGTAGTCCGCCATTAATGCTGGGCTCAGGCAATTACTAAAACCCGGGACGGAACGGGATGTCACCGGTTTCAGCAAAAACTGCAGGGAGGTCACTACCCAAGTGATATGTCCCATCCCGTTCCGTCCCGGGTTTTAGCAACAACCCTCGGCTCACTCCGGGAGGACTGGTGCAACTGAACTCACTTTCCTTTTTTAAAAAAAAAAAATAATAATAAATAAATAAAATACTTTCTTTTTCTTGTAGTTTTCTTTTTCTTTAATTGTTGATACTGCACCCTCTTTCAATACGGGCTTATAGCCAACGCTCCTCAACAGATCAGAGGTTTCATATGAGTCCTCAGTAAAATGTGCAGAGCAGAGAGACCACTTCGTAGGCGCCCAACGTGCCCGTGAACTTCTCACAAAACGCATCCAAATCTTTGCAGTTTGAACATTCTTGGGCCATGAATGCAACATAAATCCAGCTTCTGTCATGTTGCTGCACTGGCCAAAAACACATCTACATGGCATGGCGAAATTAGCTCAAAATGGAGGATTCGAGTTGCAGTCAGCTCGGTGTTTTAGTATAGTGGAAGTAGCGATGAGACCGATAGACTTCCTGTTGTGATGTTACGGACGTCAAGGTCATTCCCTCAGACCGCTACCTATATAAATCACTTTAATCATAAAAATTACTATATTAGATTTATTGTTAATGCTTAAAACTATTCCTGATTGTTGAGTCATGGGAAAGTGGTCAGGTTCTCTTCTGATCAGCTTCTGACTGGATTACTCGTGAATATTAATTGGATAACTTTTATAGGGATGTTCTCTAGCTCTCACTGTTTCTGATGAAGTATTCAGCAAAATTTTCCATCAGCTAGTTTTGATGTTATGCTTCACGGGAGACTTTGAAATGAATTTTCATAGCTTTCCCAAATTATATTTTCAAGTCAAACTAATTCATGTCAATAAGTAACTGTTTTAGAATATAACTAGTTATTTTGATGAAAAATATTGAGATCCAAGTGGTTAGAATGAGATTTAAAAAAGCGGAAGTCATAAACGCAAGTGTCAATTTCAATTCAATCAATTGGAATTGTTTATTGGATGTGGCTCACACAGTTCCCCCCCCCCCCCCCCCCCCCCGGTTAACATTGAAAGCTGTGAATATTAATCGAAATAATAATTTATATTATTTAATATAAACACTAGGCCCTACTTTTGAGAAATACAAAGCCCTACAGAGCACAAAGACAGTATTAGAAATAATATTTTATTACTTTTTCATTTTGATAGAGAATGGTAGATGGCATATTTTATAAAAATTGTGTTTGTAACTGGAATTAATATTGATTTCTCCTTCTTTGTGATATATAAATGAGAGTTAAGATCAGCTTTATACTGCACAAATAAAGCCATTTGGTGAAACTTTGAAGGAGAGTGTACCGACTTAACTTTTTAACACACGTAGTATAATTAATATTAATTTGCATAATTGGTTTTTACTAATTTTTAAACTTTGTATTCAGTATACAACCATCTATGTACCTGTCAATTTCCATGTAAATATCTTGAAAAATAAAGAATTTAAGAAAAAAACTTTTGATCTCATTTGTTAATTAGGCCCATTTTGGACCATGTTATCCAAATATTATACATAATATTACGTCAGTTTTCTAAAAATTAACCCATTTCTTCAATTTCTGATTTATAATATCTGAAGAATGGATAAACATTTTAATTCTGTAAAAAGAATGTTGTTCTGCAATCATTTCTGAATTCAATGAGACCAGTTTTAAGCAATTTGGATTGAATTTTCACCCGATATGCCTAGTCAAATGGTGCAGTTAGAGTCTTGTTCTTGGACTCGACTCGGAATTTTCTTTAATGACTCGGAATTGACTCTGACTTGAACACTAGGGACTCTAGACTGGACACAGACTCGAGGTTTAGTGACTCGACTACAACACTGGTACTGAGCCAGCACCTCCAAAAGAACAAAACAAGGTAAGTCACACAGTACACAACCACAGGGAGATCGAGTTATTAAGGAGTGCCCCCTCCCTCAAGCCTATCCCAAACTAACTAACTAACTGGAACCCTAGTCTTCATGTGTACTGGCAGCAGGTATTTATGCACCTATAAACTGTCTGTATTGGGGAAGACAACTTGTCCCCACCAATACTTCGGGATGACTGCCAATAACCGCATGGACAACACAGCAAACAAAAGACCCTTTAAAAAAAAAAAAAATCTCCGCAACATCTCCTTGTGAGAAGACTGCTGCTACAACCTACCTTGGGGATACAATGAATTCTCCAGCCAGACAGCAAATAGCACAGCCACCCAGCTACAATCTTCCCCACAGTAATATACTGCATAACCCAAACTCACCGTTCGTTCTACTTGGGTATACCACTTATATGCAGTTAAAGACACTGGAGAGGGGAAAAAATATTTTTATATTTATTTATATATATATATATATATATATATATATATATATATATATATATATATATATATAAAATGTCCTGGGTATGACTGAAAACTGCATCCGGTGGTGAGGCTTCAGTTCGGGAGTCCTGAAGTTCTGGGGATGTGTGGAGCTACCCTTTAGTCACCATTGCTCTCGGGTCCATCCTGGCCCGGGATGGTAGCACCTGTCAGGGCCCCAGCTATGGGTAAATAGTAGCGATTCAGCAGTGTCAGATTGACAGCGGTTTCCGGCAAATGGCAGTTCTGTTTGTCAACTTGGCAGCAGTCCTGGCAAAAAGCAACAGGTTTTTTTCTGCGGTCGTCTCAGCTATGCTATGCCACCGAACTACAGAAGATTCCTGCCAAGGGACACTAAATAGCACCAATTAGTGTCGTCATCTATGGTGCAGCCTCACTTTTTTAATATGGATACAGTAAATGATAGTTGTGGAGATCAGGCTACCGCATACGGGGCAACCAATCCGCCACATCGTACAGCAGTGGTGAGAAATATGTGAAGACCATACAAAACAGCAGAAGAATCTCGAAGATATCATCCTTTAATTCTTGGTGCATGGAATGTACGAACAACAAATGATAATGCGGACTCTATAAGACCTGAACGTGCAACAGCAATCATCTGCCGAGAGCTTGAGAAAGCACAAATTGACATTTGCGCACTGAGTGAAGTCAGGCGACCTGGCTCAGGTAACGTAATTGAGAGAAGCCATACAATATTTTGGAGTGGCGGTGAAAAGAAAGAAGCAGGTGTTGGTTTTGCTATCAATAATAAACTAGTCACTCAGGGAATGAATCCCAACCTAATCAATGATAGACTCATGACACTAAGGATCCAACTTAGGAATGGTGCCCACTTAACGCTGATTAGCGCTTATGCACCCACAATGCAACGCACACAAGAAGAAAAAGAACAGTTTTATGAAAAGCTTGGTGATTGCTTAGACGAGGCAAAGTCTGATAACACCATAATCTTAGGTGATTTTAATGCCCGCGTTGGGAAAGACTGGAAAACTTGGCCATCTGTAATTGGAAAGCATGGAGTGGGAAAAATGAATTAAAACGGGCTCATGCTACTAGAATTATGTACCAGATTTCAACTATCTATCATGGGTACAATGTTTCAACTGAGAAATAGCCTTAAGTGCATATGGCAGCATTTACGTTCGAAGCATTGGCATCAACTTGATCATGTGATAGCCAACAAAGAAGCTAAACAATATATCACAGTTACTAAAGTAAACTTAACAGCTGACTGCTTTACAGATCACAAGCTGCTTGTTTGCAAATGCCGATTTTCTATCAGGCCAAAGAAAAAGGGTGTGAAACCACCTAAAAAGCTCAATACTAACATGAACAGTGAAAGAAGAGAAAAAGTTGAATCCTTTCTGAACAAAAGATTGCCTGAGTGCAGTCTCAATTGGGAAGATTTTAAGCAGCTCCTTCAGGAGGCAGCTGATCACACATTTGGAAAGAAAAAAGTGGTTTCGAACGACTGGTTTGACGATCAGGACGAGGAAATACAAATGTTGCTCAAGGATAAGAAGCTGAACAGGAAGGCTCTTAGAGAACGCATTAGAGCAATGAAAAACGTGGTTTCAGAAAAAAGCTGAACAGGCAGAGCAATATTCACAAGAACCATCGTGAATTTTATGCCATATGAGGTTTATGGTCCAAAAATAAAAAACTCACACCCTGTAAGATCCAAAGATGGAGTCCTTCTTACATCATCGGAGGAAATCAAAGATAGATGGGTAGAACACTTCAGTGAACTCCTAAATCATCATACAGAAGTAGATCTAAATATCATGGAGAATATCGAACATCATCAAGTGAATGACTCATTAGATGACCCAATCACTGAAAGTGAGCTGGACCAAGCGCTCAAAAATACCAAGCTAGGGAAAAGTCCTGGTCCAGATGGAGTGTTAGCAGAAGTCCTTGTGAATGGAGGTGTCCGATTGAGAGCCTCTCTCTTAACAATGGCTACCCTTTTTTGGTCAACAGAAAACATTCCAACCGATTTGATTGACCCTAATATAACGATACTTTACAAAAAAAAGGAGACAGAAGTCAATGCGGCAATTACAGAGGGATTTCCCTCCTCAGCGTCATTGGAAAAGTCTTCGCTGATATTATTCTACAAAGACTCAAAAAGCTGGCAGAACTTATCTACGCACAATCTCAATTTGGATACCGTAGTGGCAGAAGTACTATCGACGGTATTTTCACACTTAGACAGCTGATGGAAAAGTCAAGGGAACAGCGAAGGAACATGTATATAGCCTTCGTCGATTTCACCAAAGCCTTCGACACAGTAAACCGTGACCTCCTTTATGCCATCTTAGGCAAACTCGGTTGTCCAGCGAAATTCATCAGAATTATCAAGCAGTTATACACAAATGTACATGCAAGACTCATCGTTGACGGTGAACTCACAAATCCTTTTGAATACAACAGTGGTGTTAAACAAGACTGTAAGCTAGCTCCCACACTCTGTGGCATATATGCAGCTGTTTTACTATGGCTTGCATACAAGGAGATCAAGCACACTCACAGCATCCAAGTCAAGTTTCGATATGATGGTGACTTATTTGACCTCAGAAGACTAAAGAGTAAGACCAAAGTCCTTGCCGTATACATCAGAGAGGTACAATATGCAGATGATATAGCAATTTTCAGTGACGCACCCGATGGTTTACAAATCCTTCTCAGTGCCTACAATGATCTAGCTAAAAAGATGGGTCTATGCATTAACACCACAAAAACTGAAACAATGTGCATTGGACCAGAAGCCGAATTTTTCATCGATCACACCAAATTAAAGAATGTCAGCAGCTTTAAGTATCTTGGTAGCTACGTAACAAATGACTGTTCAATAAAGGAAGAATTAACAGCACGAATCCAAGCAAATTCGTGTGCTTTTAGAAGATTGCGTCATCGAGTTTTTGACTCGCATGACCTAACCTATACCACTAAAGTAAAGGTCTACAATCAATGCCTTATGCTGCTACTAATGTATGGCAGTGAAACATGGACTTTGAACCATCAACAAGTTAGGCAACTCCGTACAGTTCAACAGCGTCATTTAAGGAGAATACTGAAGATAAAATGGGACCATTATATCAGCAACGAAGAAGTCCTCGCAATAGCATGTGTGGAAGACGTAGAAATATTATTGGTAAGAAGTCGACTACGCTAGCTAGGCCATGTGTCCAGAATGGAGGATGATCGTCCAGTGAAATCCTTACTATATGGTGAATTAACTGAAGGAAAACGTCCTGTTGGTCGTCCAAAGCTCAGATATAAAGACACGTGTAAAAGTGTGTTGAAATGTAGTGATGTTCTCGACCAATGGAAGACAAAAGTAGAGAATCGAACTGAATGGAGAAAGATGATTTGTCAAATACGTGACAAAGTCAATTAGAAAAGAGTTCATGCATATGAAAAACAGAGGGACAAGAGGAGAAGGAAAGGAAATTAATCAGATACAATCTCAAACTTATGAACTTATAATTTACTGTATCTTTTGTTAATTGTTAAATACCTGTTTTCGGGATTAGGCATATATATATATATATATATATATATATATATATATATATATATATATATATATATATATATATATATATATATATATATATAAAAAGTCCCAAACCCAACCTGCCTAACTTAAAGGAGACACGCAGAACCACGGCCTCACTTTTTGTTTATAAATGCCTTGAGACCTCAAGAATGGCATAGGAATAGTTTTAAGCATTAACAATAAATCTAATATAGTAATTTTTACGATTAAAATTATTCATATAGGTAGTGGTCTGAGTGAATGACCTTGAATATCTGTGACGTCACAGCAAGAAGGCTATTGGTCTCATCACCATTTCCGCTATACTACAACACAGAGCTAACTGCAACTCCAATCCTCCATTTTGAGCTAATTTATCGCCATGCCATGTAGATGTGTTGCTGGCGGGTGGAGCAACATGACAGAAGGTGGATTTATGTTGCATTCATGGCCCAAGAATGTTCAAATTGCAAAGATTTGGATGCGTTTTGTGAGAAATTCACGGATTGGGCGCCTACGAAGTGGTCTCTCCTTTGCACATTTTACTGAGGACTTGTACGAAACCTCTGATCTGTTGAGGAGTGCTGGCTATAAGCCCATATTGAAAGAGGGTGCAGTACCAACAATTAAAGGAAAACTACAAGAAAAGGAAAGTGAGTTCAGTTGCACCAGTTCTCCCGGAGTGTGAGCTGAGCAGTAATGGTGGAGTACTCAGTATGGAGAAAATGGAGAATGAGTAGACCAGTCATCAGATTTCTCTGCTGGATATGCATCAATATCTCACCCTTACATGGAAGAAACAAATGAACCTAAGAACTGAAAGTCAGATTGTTTCAAAACAATCTGCCACAAGCTCGGCCTTTAAGAAGTGAAAACACAGATGGGTAAGATGTGACTCATCTGGTTACACCAACAACACTCGCTGTTTACCTGCATTTAGATTAATATATGTAACTTGGGGCGGCACGGTGGTGTAGTGGTTAGCGCTGTCGCCTCACAGCAAGAAGGTCCGGGTTCAAGCCCCGTGGCCAGCGAGGGCCTTTCTGTGCGGAGTTTGCATGTTCTCCCCGTGTCCGCGTGGGCTTCCTCCGGGTGCTCCGGTTTCCCCCACAGTCCAAAGACATGCAGGTTAGGTTAACTGGTGACTCTAAATTGACCGTAGGTGTGAATGTGAATGGTTGTCTGTGTCTATGTGTCAGCCCTGTGATGACCTGGCGACTTGTCCAGGGTGTACCCCGCCTTTCACCCATAGTCAGCTGGGATAGGCTCCAGCTTGCCTGCGACCCTGTAGAAGGATAAAGCGGCTAGAGATAATGAGATGAGATATGCAACTTGTGTATTTAATGCCGCTTTTCCACTACAAACGCGGCTGAGTTGGGCTGAGCCGTGCCGTGCTGAGTTGGGCTGAGTGGGGCTATTGGAGGTGCATTTCGACTACAACCGCGCTGAACCGTGCTGGCTGGAAGTGGGTGGACACATTGGGTGGAGTTAGCGAAAGTGGGTGGACGTCACGTGATGTCGTTAAGCGGCGCAAACAGTGACATCAGTGATCTTTTAAGCGGTAGTCTCACGACCCGGATAGTAAACAATAAACATGGAGGACATGGTGTCGTTAGTGTTGCTGGTCTTGGTGCTGTGGCTTGTTGTCACCGACAACGCCAACAGATACTGGCAAGAGCGTATAGATGAGGCGAGGCGCATAAGGCTTCAGAAATTCTCGTAATTCTCCTTCTTCCGGGTTTGCGGTGTTTACAGATCCCAGCGTGAGCGGCACGGTGGTGTAGTGGTTAGCGCTGTCGCCTCACAGCAAGAAGGTCCTGGGTTCGAGCCCCGGGGCCGGCGAGGGCCTTTCTGTGTGGAGTTTGCATGTTCTCCCCGTGTCCGTGTGGGTTTCCTCCGGGTGCTCCGGTTTCCCCCACAGTCCAAAGACATGCAGGTTAGGTTAACTGGTGACTCTAAATTGACTGTAGGTGTGAATGTGAGTGTGAATGGTTGTCTGTGTCTATGTGTCAGCCCTGTGATGACCTGGCGACTTGTCCAGGGTGTACCCCGCCTTTCGCCCGTAGTCAGCTGGGATAGGCTCCAGCTTGCCTGCGACCCTGTAGAAGGATAAAGCGGCTAGAGATAATGAGATGAGATCCCAGCGTGCTCGCGGGGCGTGTGTGGGCATGTGAGGACACTCCTCCTCACCAATCAGTGCACAGGGGAGTGTCTCCTCACGCCCCCAGCCTCACTCAGCTCGGTTTGGCTCGCTTCAGCCCCACTCCAAAACCGTGCGAGTTTTGGGTGCTAAGCAGGGCTGAAGCGAGCTGAGTCGTGCTGTTTTGAGGTAGTTGAAACGCGAGCCGTGTCGGGCTGAAGTGAGCTGAAGCGAGCTGAAGTGAGCTGAAAAAGGGTAGTGGAAAAGGGCCATAAGTTACCAGTATAAGATCATTTAATTTGCTGCAGAATATGATTGTCTCAGTTCATCTGATTATTTAATTAGCCTTTTTCATTTTATCAGTGAAAATGCATGCATGTACATGTATGTTGCACAAGTTATAATGCCTGTCCTGCTTTAATGACAGTCACGAGACTGTCAGTTCAATTCCATCCAATTCTCTACACAGCTTTGTTCTCTGGCTTTATTTCCTATGGTGGGGGCCTCCGTGGCCGACGTGTTGCTATCAGATTCACTTTTCGATGGTTCAAACTGATACAGTTCTACATGTATAGCAGTAGCATGTACACACACTCCAATTTCAGGACTATCACAGTCAGATGTATTACTATCTGAGGAATCTGAAGAATCTCCAATAAATCCGAACGAAGAGGCCACTGCAACCACACTCACCTGCCGAGTCTGGCTTTGGTCTATAGCACCGGTTCCCGCTGTGATGTCACCCACTCAGAGGTGGCTGGCTCAGCGGGGCAGCTCAAATGCCAACTTTGCGATCAATTTTAACTCTCAAAAATATATTTTTTATTCCCAATTATGCAGCATACAAGAGTCAAGGATGGAGACACTATCCACTCAGAAATGTATTTAAAAATAAAGGTTCTGCATATCTCCTTTAACCATAAAGAAAGCTGTCACTGTGGGACTCCCAACTCAGTTAAACTACTCCAAGTTAACCAAAACATCTACATTTCAGATTCAAAATCAGATGAGCACCCACTTGTTATGACCGGCTTGCTGGAGAGCATAAAAAAGAAGGGAAGTTCACACAATAACAGCTTTTAAAGAAACAAAAATGGTTTATTAAAGGTAACTCAGCAAAAGTAAACTAATGGTTAACTCAGGAATCAGTAGTAAGGCGAGGGTATCTTAAAAATAAGAAAGCTAATATATAACTTATATCAAAGACAAACCAAAACAAGAGCAGGGTGCCTGAGAGACACCAGCTTTCCAGAAGGGAGAGCCAGAGCCATTTTGGGTTTAATGACTTTTAAAGGTCATCAACAGGTGAAGCTCATCACCCAATGAGATGGGAGGAGACAGGCAATTAGGGAGCCTGAAAGGAGAAAGCAGAGGCAGGAAAACAACACACAACCTGCCCAAGGCCTATAGCTGTCACAGTAACTAAATATTAAGTGTTATTTACTTATAATACTCTGTTTCAATATGTTTGCTCATCTAAAATTGGGGGCTCTGCCACCAAAGTGCCATGCTCTAGATGTGAATATGAGGAAATGAAAAGTGAAATTCTGATCTATTGGCTTTTAGGCTACGTTCACACTGCAGGCTGAAGTGACTCAAATCCGATCTTTTCGCCCATATGTGACCTGTATCCGATCTTTTATTGACAATATGAACGACACAGATCCGATTTTTTCAAATCCGACCCAGGCCGTTTGGATATGTGGTCCTAATTCCGATTCCTATCCGCTCTTTTCATATGCGACTTCAGTCTGAACCGCCAGGTCGCATTCATCCGACTTACACATCATCAACAAGCCACAAACGTCACTATTCTGTGCTGAAGTAGGCGGCGGGTCTCTCAAAAAAAGTTACAACAACATGGCGCATAATCACAGGCGCAGATGGGGGGGGGGACGGGTGGGATTCGTCCCACGCAGATTTAAATTCACTTCGTTCGGTCCCCCCCACTTATAGGGAGGAAAAAACGTCTATGCTGTCTTTCTTTGCATAAGGCAAACCTCACGGAAAAATCAAAAGACTAATTACCATTCGGTTTATTGAGGTGCACAGCAGTGTATACATGGTTGCAACAACTCACATAAAACAAAACAAAGACTGATATTCGGTTGGTTGAGCTGCGCAGACTGCACAGGTTGCGAGCTCGAGCTTGGTTGCTATGGTAACCCACAAGTTTGACAGGCATATCGGGGTTGGGGTTGGTTTGCTGGCAGCTTTGTCCCCCCCCAGTTCAAAAAACGTATCTGCGCCCCTGCGCATGACATCAATGCGAGGGACGCTTCGGGCTGTGAAGGTTCTGAATCTTCTCAATGGAAGGACGCAGAGGTTAGGGAGCTGATTTCCATTTGGGGGGATGCAGCTATTCAAGCTAAATTGGATGGGTCATACCGCAACCGGGCGGTTTTACTTCCGTAAACACTGGCCATGCTCACTGCGTGTGACGTCGTCGTATCCTGCAATGCGCATGCGGAAAACTTTTAGGTCGCTTTTCGTTCATACTGAGGATCACATACAAGTCGCATATATTTGTTAATGTGAACGACCTCACAAAAAAATCGGATTTCACAAAAAAATCGGAATTGAGCATTAAGCCTTGCAGTGTGAACGTAGCGATAGTCATATTTTAATCTCAAACCCAAATGTAATCAGTGTACAGCAAAAACAAAAGAATTGGCTTTGCTTTTCCAATACTTTCAGAGGGGATGGAATAATACATGGATATAACAGAAGGTCAGTAACAACAATCTGGGTTGTTAGTCTATACTATGCATCATGCATCAAACACTTCTCAAGTTCAATTAATATTGAATAATTTAATTATAACAAACAGGAGACAAAATTAATGTCAACTCTCGTAGAGTTGGTATTATTAGTTTTAAAGTTGATCGTCTTATTCTATTGTTCTTACCTGAGTCAGGTGGTAGGGGGACAGAGCACAGTCTACTGCAAGCACGGGTCATTGGTCGACTGGAAAACATGTCTCTGGAAGTTGTATGAGACACCACTCCACCTTGGTGCCCTGTTGTGCTGGGTTCTACTTTAGTTCTCTGCTTGGGAACATGGTGGGATGATTGGCTTTCCTCTCCTCCTGACTGACTGAAAGTGGAATGAGTACTGCTCTCTGAGCCTAAGTGAGTCCTGCTACAACTGCAATGTGTCAGACTACCTTCATCCCTTCCTCCTCCATCTCTTGTTCTTCCAAGATTCCCCGATTCTACTCTCCAGTCAATGGAGCAGATACAAGCCCCATTATTTCTGTCTTGGCCACTATCCACTGCTGTTTCATTGGCTGCTTTTATATCTGCTTTGATCTGCTCACTGGTCACCTGGCAGCCTTTCTCATAGCTGGGATACTGCACCCCCCATCGGCGCAATGGAGTTTTCCCTTTGTCTGTCAAAACAGAGCAATATTTATTTGAGGGCAAGTTCTACATGGACATTCAATGAGGGCAGTGATAGCATATGCACTACCTCCTGTGGCTAGCTCTTCTGCATCATTTCTCTTCTCCTGCATGTCTGCCTTAGGGTACTGTTGATAGGCGCAAAATGCACCTTGGGGCTTGTCTGGAGCTTCATCATCACTGTCAGAGTCAGACACCACTACTGGAATTTTCTTAATCATGGGCTGCACTCCACTGGGCCCTACACAAGTATATCAGAAGTTAATTTACATATTTGTGACACAAATACACTACATGCCAAAAGTGTGGACACCTGACCATCACATCCATAGGGCCTTCCTCAAACTGTTACCACAAAGTCAGATGTGCACAGTTGGATATCTTTATATGCTGTAGCATTACACTTTCCCTTCACCGGAACCAAGAGACTTGGCCCAAATATGTTCCATCATGACAATGCCCCTGTGTACAAAGAATGGTCCATGAAGACAGGGTTGGACAATGTTGGAGTTGCCTGCACAAAGCCCTGACTTCAACTCCACTGAGCATCCTTGGGATGAACTGGAATGCCCCAGGCCTCCTTGCCCGACATCTATGCATGATGTTAACTAATGCTCTTGTGGCTCAGTGCCTGCAACCACTTTCAAAAAATCTAGTGTAAAGCTTTCCCAGAAGAGTGGAGGTAATTAACAGCAAAACAGATATAAATCTTAAATTGGCTGTTCACAAAGCACATATGGGTGTGACGATCAGGTGCCCACAAAATTCTGGCCATGTAGAGTAGGTCCCCCAAAAAGTAATGGTAATTTTCAGCTTCATACCTGCTTGTTCTTCATCTTGATCTTGTGCCTGACAGGACCCTTTAGACTCCTTCTCTGGACTAGCATCTGTTACCTGTGGCTCAACCTCAATATTCTCTACCATCAAGCCTTCAACATCATGGATCTCTACATGAAAAATGCACAACAGTTTAAGACTTTCCGTAACAGCAAGTTAGACTTTCATTTTTATAGTACCCAAGGTATAGCATACCCTCAACTCTGTGTGGTGCCATGTCAGCAGCATTGTCCTGATTATGTGGCTGAATATTGGCATCATTATTGTTCTGGTGATTATTATTGTTGTTCTGGTTAGGGTTCTGGTTACTGACCAGAGCAGAGGATACACCAATACCTGTGCCTGCACTCAGACCAACCCGAGCACAACCCTGCAGAAGACAAACAATCTGCGTCAGGATACTGTAATTATAGAGTAAATGACACCTTGGGTCCACATCAGGATGACTGAGACACCATGTTATAACTTCTGTAATTTACAATTTATAATAAATTATCCTGAATTTATTTATTGCTTTATTGCACTTCTTTGGATTTTTGTTTTAAATTTGGTAAGGATGAGGCTACTTTGATGACTGTGGCCTTTGTTCCTTTAACATTCAATCACACTGTGATCGCTCAAATTTTTGACTGTATTACTCAAATTCTCCTCTCACTGTAAAACTAATAATTCTGGTGGAGTTCCCCCCATCACATATTACAAAATTTCTTCTCTCTATGAACCTAATCAGTGAAATTAATTAATTACTGAATTTCCTCTCATGATCTGTTGCAAAATTCCTCACTTTTATGGGCCAGTGGGAAACCTGATGCCCCCCCCCCCCACACACACACAGGCAATAAAAAAGCCACTGTTTGGATTTAAATAAGCTTAAGCACTTAAAAAATACTTAAAAGCCTTTGATTGGATAATTACAGCAGTGATTAATAATAGCTTCTCATTTCTTCAACAGCCATGTCAGAAAATGTATCCCGTAGTGGGAAAATTTTTATTATGTTTCAGAAGGTTCAAATTATTGGCCTGCATCAAGCAAAGAAAACAAAATATGAAGATTGCTGAAATGACTGGAACTGGGTTAAGAACTGTCCAACATATTATTAAAACCTGGAAGGATGGTGGCGAGTTGTCAACTTTACAGAAGACAAGTGGTTGGGAAGAAAATCCTGACCGGAGATCACTTAAACACTTGGTGAAGCCGAAGTCTTTATAAAAAATAAATAAATAAATGGGGGGAAAAAACGTAGAACTGATAGCTGTTTTTAATAGTGAAAGTAAGTGCATTTCATCATGCAAAATGTGATCGGAATGGGACTGTGTGGCCATAAGAAAACCACTGGTTAGTGAAGCTAGTAAGAAGAAAAGGCATCAATTTGCTTGAGAGCATAAAGATTAGACTCTGAAGCAAGGGAACAGGTCATGTGATCTGATCAGTCCAAATCCACCCTACACTAGAGTGATGGGCATGTCCAGGTAAGAAGGGAAGCACATGAAGTGGTGCACCCATCCCATCATGCATAGTGGTCACTGTACAAGATTCTGGAGGCAGCATTATAATCTGGGGTTGCTTCAATTGGTCAGGTCTAGGCTTAGCAAATGTTATGTGGCAATAAAATGTCATAATAAAATAGTCAGCTGACTACCTGAATGCACTGAATGACCAGGTTATCCCATTAATGGAGGACATGGGTCCCTGATGGCATGGGCATATTCCATGACAACAATGCCAGAATTCTTCTGGCGCAAATTGTGAAAAAGAGTGGTTTGGGGAACCTAAAGAATCACTTTTTACAAATGAATTGACCACCACAGAGTCCTGACCTTAACCCCATGTAAAATCTTTGGGATTTGCTGGAGAAGACTTTATGGATTGGGTAGAGTTTCCCGTCATCAGTACAAGATCTCAGCAAAAAAGTTAATGAACACTGGATGAAAATAAATGTTGGGACACTGCATAAGGTTGTTAAAGCAATGACACAGTGAACAGACACTGTGACGGTTGCTCAAGGAAACAGCCACCCAAGAAGCACATCACATAGTGACACTTCAGCACCACTGTTCTGGACTGCCAAAAGCAGCATGGCCACAGAGCGGTGCCTGCTGATTGCACACAGCTAGAGTGGCTTAAGCAGCATACACAGGTTAGTTGGGTGTTCCATGAGCATTCCTCATTCCTGATTCCTCCCTCCTCTCCTTGCACAGGCCAACTCGCCTACACCAAGAACAATGAGGAAGACAATGAAGAAATCCGTGCTCTCATTGGCAATCACCTCTGATCCCACTTCATGCTACAGAATGACGAAAGACCCTGATGCAGCCAGCACCCACTTGCAACCCAGTGTTAGACTGACCCTAGCCCTCCGCCGCCTGCACCTGCTATACTTCTCTCACCCGTCACACTTCACCCACCTTTTCCTACATAAAAGACCACTTGATTCCTTCATTGAATCCTAAGTTTAGTGTCTGTGTTCCTGCTGCAGCTGCAAGTGCCACATTGGTGGATAATTTGGGCATGAGCACAACACCCCCATATGGAACCCCTCATTGCAGACCAGCCTCCAGCAGCAGGTGATGCAAGAGCTCCAAGTCACCACCCAGGAGCTGCTGCAGCAACGAGGCAAGGGCAATCCCCTCCCTGGCTGCCTTCTACATCCCTGCCAAGAGGGTCTTCATCTGTGATTCGTCAGTACCCCGATCACATCCCAGAGGGACAGCAGCATGCAATCAAGGAGGAAGTGGCTCAAATGCTGTGGGATGGGATCATTGAGGAGTCCACCAGCCCCTGGTCAAGCCCAATCATGGTAGTGCCCTAGCTCAATGGAAACCTGAGACTTTACAAGGACTTCAAGAAGCTCAATTCTGTCTCACATTTTGACAGCTATCCCCTGCCCAGGGTGGATGACTTGGTCGACTATCTCAGGAGGGCCTGCTTCATTTCCACCCTTGACCTCAACTGGTAGGAGGCTCTGACACAGCAAGCCTGGCCAAAGACTGCCTTCACCACCTCATCGGGCCACTGGCAGTAACAGGTCCTCCAATTTGACATCCATAGGTCACCAGCAACATTCCAGTGCCTCATAGACATCATGCTGTGCTCCCACCAAGACTTTGCAGCAGCCTACTTGGACATCATTATTATCCAGTCATGCACCTGGGCTGACCACCACCAACTCTCGGAAGTGCCTCACTGAAGCATAATACCTAGGTTATCGCCTTGGCCAGGAGCTCCTCAAATCACAAGAAAAGTTTGAAGCTGTCCAAAATTATCCCTGGCCCACCACCAAGCAACAGGTATGTGCATTCTTGGGGCTGGCCAGATATTACTGCACGTTCATACCAACTTCTCTGCCTCTCCCCTCTCTAGCCTGACCAGGAAAGGAGAACCAGCCAAGGTGCAATGGACCAGTAAATCAGAGCAGGTATTCCATGCCCTGAAGAAGGCCCTCACCACTGCCCTGTTCTCTGAATCACAGACTTTGACCATTCATCATCCAGACGCTTCAGAGACATGCCTGGGTGCCATGCTCTCTCAGGTAATAGAGGATGAAGAGCATCCCATGCTGTGCATCAACCACAAACTGTCCCCTGCAGAGAACTACATGGCTGTGGAGACAGAAGCCTTGGCCATCAAATGGGTGATCATGGAGCTCGTGTAGTAGCTGTCTGATCATCACTTTACATCAGTCACTGACAATACCCCACTTCAGTGGATGGCCACGGCCAAAGACATCAACACTCATGTTACTTGGTGGTTTCTGTAATGCCAAGACTTCTCTTTCCAGGTCCAACACAGAGCTAGAACCCAACACAGGAATGTCAATGGCCTTTCTATGCACAACATCCTCTGTGCTGAGCCTGTGAAGAAGGTAGGTTTGGAGCTGGGGGGGTGGGTGGGTAATGTGACAATGGTCCAAGGAAACAAGCAGAGCATCACTCCTCACTTCACCAGTCTCATGGTGCTGAAGAGACAGTGACATTTTAGCAACTTTGTTTTGGACATGCCGAAAGTAGCATAGCTACAGGGCAGAGCTCACTATTTACACACAACTGAAGTGGCTTAAGTGGCACCTCAATACACCCTCCTTGAAAAGCCAGGGGAGTATGAAGAGGCACTGCCACATACATAGGTTAGCTGGGTGTTCCCTACACAGATCACCTTGCTGATGCCAAGGACAAAGAGGAAGTCAACTGAGAAATCAGTGCTCTCATCAGCAATCGTTTCCACTCCAGCTTCATGCTATAGAGTGAAGAAAGACCCTAATATAACCAGCATCCGCCTGCGACCCAGCGCTTGGCCGACCCTGGTCCTCCACCACCTTCTCCCGCTTCCCTCATCCCTTGCACTTCACCTACATTTTCCTAAATAAAATAATTGATTCCTCCACTGAATCCTGGGTTGGATGGGTTCAAACAAAAGGTGTCATGTTCTAACACATCTAGATGTAAACATCAGGAAATGAAAGCTGTAATTCTGATCCATCATCTCATTCATCTTTTGAACTCAAACCCAAATGTCTTCAGCATATGGCAAACAAAATTACTTGCCTTGCTCTTGGAATACTTTTGGAGGGGACGGTATGTTTACAATTTTTAACAAGTATTGTAGGAAGATTCAGTAGATGTAGGAAGATGTAGTAACATCTCTTGATATTTTCACAAAGCACAGTTTGCAGTCTGTTTTGCTTTAATTTGATACCCCTAGATAACTGTCATTTCCAACTGTCTATTTAATAACAAGATAACATGCACTAGGCTTATGTCATATAGCATCAAGGTAGTATTGGACCACTTTTACGAGTTTGAGTAAATGAGCAAGGCACTGGACTGATAATACCAGTATGAGTTTATTTGCATGAGTTAAACTTTTGCAGTTCAGGGATATGTGTAATAACTCATGTACATGTTATACATGTACAAGAAAAAGGCCACACTCACCTTTGGGGGTTCACGGAACATCTGGTCTAGGGAGATGAATTCCAGATTGGGCAGCATTTCAACACACTGGCTAAAGGACTCGAGCTTAATGGCATGACAGCGTACTAGTGTAAGATCCAGCAATCTGCTCCAGCGAGAGTGATCTAATGGAAAACCGATGTATGAATCATTCAATCAGCATGCACAAATAAGGTACTTAGAACACAGCATTAATGTTCAAATACTATTGTTAAAGTACAGCATGAAAAATTATGGCAGAGATAAACCCTGTGGTTAGGACACATGCCATTTGTCCAAAAGCTGGACAATTATGGACAACTATCACCCATATGTGCTTTGTGACCATAGCAAGGGAAACTGTAATGCTACCATATTTAATGACATTCTATACAACTGTGTGCTTCCAACTGTGTGGCAACATTTTGGGGAAGGGCGACATATGGGTGTGATGGTCAGTTGTCCACAAACTTTTGGACATAGTGTATATACATACAGTTATGTGAAAAAATAAGTGCATTCCATGGAAATTGTAGACTTTTCTCAACATATACAGTGCCTACAGATAAAGGTGATGTACTTGAAGAAAACAACAAGGAAAATTCTCTGTCAATCATTTATTCAACATATCAATGAATATAATACTCTTCTGTGGAGAAAATAAGTACACCTTTGGCTTCAGAAATAACATAAATCTTGTCTTATAGGCATTTTGCATAATTGTCCACCAGTCTCTGACATCAGTTTGCTGAAAGGTTTGACCACTCTTCCATGCAAAATTCCTTCAGTTGCAAGATGTCTGAGGGTTTTCTTGCATGTACTGCCCTTTTCAAATCTGCCCACATCATCTCAATGGGGTTCAAATCTGGCTTTGTCTAGGTCATTCCATAATCCTCCATTTCTTCTTTTTGAGCCATTCCTTGGTGGATTTGCTAGTGTGCTCAGGATCATTATCTTGTTGAAAAGGTCCACCTCTGGTTCAACTTCAACTTTTGAAGAGATGGTCTCACATTATCTTCAAGCACTCCGATGGGATTCATACTGCAATTCAATGAATGCAAGCTACCCAGTCCCTGAGGCAGCAAGGCAACCCCAAACCATAACATTTCCACCACCATGCTTCACCGTTTGTATGCGATTCTTCTCTTGAAAAGCCATCTTTGGTCTGCACCACACATTTGATTCGTCTGTCCAGAGCACATTATTCCAAAAGGCCTATTCTTGGTCTATAAATGTTGATTGGCAAACTGTAGTCTTGCTTTAATGTTCTTTTTGGACAGTAAAGGGTTTTTCCTGGCACACCTCCCATGCAGGTCAAATTTGTCCAATCTCTTTCTGATTGTAGATGTATGCACTTTCACACGAACAGTTGCAAGAGTCACCTGCAGACCCCACTGATATAATTTTGGGGTTCTTAGAGACTTCTTTTAGCATCAAATGATCTGCTCTTGGGCTGAATTTGCTGTAGATGATGATCCTTACAGTGGAATGATTTATTTCTAATAATTTAGAGATCCTTTTAAATCCCTTGCCAGATTCATAGGCAACTGCAGCCTTTTTTTTTCTCTCAGGTCCTTAGAAAGCTCTTTAGATCTTGGCATGATACCACACGCTAATTGTACTAATTACTCATAGATACTAATTGTATGGACTTGAAAGTGTGATAAAGTGTACTTACTTATTCCAGGGTGCCCTTACTTATTTTTGACTGATTTAAAAAAATTACATTTTGAAAATGACTACAAAATGTCAGTTTTGTGTGGTTTGTTGGAGTACATCACCTTTATCTGTAGACATTGTATCAAAGAGTGAAATGTTTGCTCGTTTAAATATGTTGAGAAAAGTCTACGGTTTCTTATTTTTTCACGACTGTATGCGTGAGCAAAAATGGAACACATCCATCAGAAACAACATTATTCCAATGGATTTTCTTCACAATAAATTAATAAACAGTAATGGATATTAGTAAGATAAAAGCATTCCTTTAATGCCGTATGCTCAGACCTGCTCTCAAATAAAAAAAAAAAAATTTAAATGAAATTTTAAATGTAAGGCTCAAATAGATTTTGCTGCCAAAGTTGATGTGAAGGATGTTAGATAAAATACCAAAGTTTTGAGGCAGGAAACTTTAATACAAGATAAATTAAAAACTTTATTTATTAAAAAAAAAAACCATTTGATGAATCACCCATTATGATAGCAAACAGGTTTATTCTTAACGTGTGCACTCTAATAGCATATTTACAATACCAGTCAAAAGTTTGGTCATAGTAATGAGTAAGCATGGCCAAAGTTTTGACTGGTACTGGATGTGGTGACCCAGAACATTTAATATTTGGTTGCATATCCCTTGCTTGCAAAAACTGCATCAAGCCAGCAACCCATCTGTTGCATTCTTCTATTGTGATGCTCCTCCAGGTTTGTACTGCAACTTTTCAGCTGTTGCTTTGGGGACTTTCCCCCTTCAGTTGTCTATTCAGGAACAGAGGTGGGTAGTAACGTGCTCCATTTACTCTGTTACATTTACTTGAGTAACTTTTTGGATGAATTGTACTTATAAGAGTAGTTTTAATGCAGCATACTTTTTACTTTTACTTGAGTATATTTGTGAAGAAGAAGCGGTACTTTTACTCCGTTACATTGGGCTATATTCTGCTCATTACTTGCTACTTTATTTTTATTGATCCGTGCGATGCGTGGTCTGTTTGTTTAGGTTTTGTCGAGACTTCCAGCAGAGGCTCTGTCACATGACAGCATCTCACCGATCAAATGTAGCAGCCAGAGCCATAGTGGGAGGAGCTATGGTTTAACTCCGTTTCGCCAATCAAACAGAGCCAAGCCGCCGCGCGCACCCACACACAAAATTCCCGCAGCAAGACCAGTCCAGGTGGAAAAGAGCACGGAAGCAGAAGAAAAATGGCAGAGACAACGGCCAGCGTTTCTCATCGAGCTGAAGAGGCACACCCCTGGCCACACATACAAACCATGTTCACTCTCCAAACAACAAAAAATAATAGTTACTGTATGTTACGCGGTGTCACATGTGTCTCCCCAAACCAGTGGACGTTTCAGTTTATAAAAACTCAATGTCGAATTTGAGGAAACACATTGTGGTAAGTAGGCTATGTGCTTTTGGCTGTCTTCGTAGGCAGACGTTAGCCCTGTTGTAACATCATAAATAACTGTAAAATACATCGTTTTGTGGAAATGTATTGACGCACTGTGGCCTCAGACGGCAACACACACACACACACACACACACACACACACACACACACACACCAGAGAACCAAGAAATAAAACTACAAAAAATCTTCCTAATAATCACTTTTTATTGATGTGAAACCAAAAAATGCTCATGAAAATAAGGTTGCTCACCTAATGTCAGCTCCTCAATAGCGTTACAGTTGTACACAGCTCTGGTCAAAAACTGGGAATGGAAGACTGGTGAAAACTTACTAAATAACAAAATGCGTAACATATCGTTTGTGAAATCTCCATTTTTCAAGCTACTGTATTTGTTGTGGATTAGAGGGACTTGTGAAGACTTTAGGTGTTTTTTTTCTGTGAGATTTGTTTTATTATTTGTCTACAAGTGCTTGTTCACAAAAGGAAGGGCATTAGCTTGTTAGCTTGACCGCTTGCTAGCAATCCCCACCACCACCCAGCCAAGCTGGGCACTGGCAGCTAGTTAGCAACCTTTTTGCTTGTTACTTCCACTTGCTAACTCCTCTGTGAGATGGATCCAGTAAACAACTTTTTGGGAGATGAAAGGATTAACATCGTTGATCACATCTTACAGGATTATTTCCAGTCTTTTTCGTATGAGGAGATATTACGTGTGATGTTCAGCTGCTTTTAAGGCTGAACAGTCACTTCACGGAGTGAACATGCACGCACACACATGCACACACACACAGTGTTATGGTTTATGTGCGGACTGCCTTTTTCTTCTTTTTCTTTGTAACCTCTACCCATCGTTTTGTTAATATGTTACTTTGTAAAGATTTAATTAATTATTTAATTTATTATTGTTTTCACCTGTTCACGGCTAAAAGGTCACAGCTTCACAGTGCAAAATTGAGAGCCAGCTGCTGTTAAAGCTGAACAGTCACTTCATGGAGTGAACATGCGCGCGCGCACAGTTATGGTTTATGTGCAGACTGCCTTGAGCTTCTTGTTATTGTTAATACACAGAACTACACACACACAGTTTGTGTGTGTGAAATATATATGAAATCTCTGCCTGTTATGACATCCTGATCAATAAACAAAGAAGTTACTCAGCAGTTACTCAGTACTTGAGTAGTTTTTTCACTTCGTACTTTTTACTCTTACTCAAGTAATTAATTGGACGACTACTTTTTACTTTTACTTGAGTAATATTATTCTAAAGTAACAATACTCTTACTTGAGTACAATTTTTGGCTACTCTACCCACCTCTGTAAGTCAAATGCATGCTCAATTTAGTTAAAGTTTGGGGATTAACATGGCCAGTCTAAAACTTTCCAACCCCAGGTGAAGTCCTTTGTTGTGCTTTCAGTGAGGCACTTTGGTAGAGATTAGAACTTTAATGACTATGTATTTCTTTGCAAATTCCAATCTGGCCTTCTGAGCCTTACTGCATTCTTACTCAAGAGTGGTTTGGCCTCTATATTTCTGCTGTTGAAGTCTTCTTCAAATGATGCATTGTGGTACCATCACCCCTGCCCTGTGAAGATTGTTGGTGGTGTGTCTGTTTTTGGATTTTTCTTCACAGCTCTCACAATGTTTGTCATCAACTGCTGTTGTTTTATAAGTGTTATTTACCTTACTTTACCTGAAGACAAGTAATTTACTTCGTTTGACCATTTTTGCTCATCTAAAAATTGGGTGGTCTGCCATCAAAGGTGTCATATTTTAAGCTGTTTAACACATCTAGATGTATAGGTCAAGAAATGAAAGCTGAAATTCTGATATCTTGTCTCATATTCATCTTTTGATCTCAAAACCAAATATCTTCAGTCCATAGCAAAAAGAAAAGGTCTTGCCATTTCAATAATTTTGGAGGGGATTATATACTGCTGTAGCTGCCTTATTGTTGCAGGCATTGGGCAGTTTTACCCTGATGACGAGGTGATTCAATTTTTTAGGCAAATGGTCTAGTTCCAAGATAGGACTGCCCAGGTGCAGTATGGTACCAAGATGAGGTATGATATGAATAAAACAAGGCAGTCAAACAAATGAGACCCAAATAAGTCTTAGCCCCAAGGACCTCATTATGGTATTCACAAACTATCTGTGACATGTCAAGAAGTTCTCAGGAAAGAACTAGTAAAGTAATAGAGGTGAACTCAATGCTATTGCCAAAAGCAGAAGAGCTAGCTTCCTCAGAATAATTCAAGACACACTTCTACATACCTATTTTAAGGTGAGAAAGAACTGGACTGTTGTTCAGTGGTCCAAAGTCCTCTTTTCAGATGAAAGTAAATTTTGCATTTCATTTGGATATCAAGGTTCTAGGGTTTGGAGGAAGAGTGGAGAGGCACACAATCCAAAGTGTTTGAAGTCCAGTGTGAAGTTTCTGCAGTCTGTAATCATTTCGGGTGCCATGTCATCTGCCAGTGTCAGCCCACTGTGTTTTATCAAGCCCAAAGTCAATGCAGCCATCTACTAGGAGACTTTAGAGCACATTATGCTTCCATCTGCTGATAAGCTTGATGAAGATGCCAATTTCCTTTTCCAGGAGGACTTGGCACCTGCCCACAGTGCCAAAACTACTATCATGGTCAGCAAACCATTTGATATTACAATGCTTGAGTGGCCAGCCAACTCGCCTGACCTGAACCCCGTAGATCTGTACTTCCAAAGTTTCACCAGAATGTCTCCTGCACCTGTCATTTGCGCCTATGCACCAAATGGTAGTTCAGAGTACCCAGCTTTCTTGGAGTCCTTGAGTGGGGTGCTAGACAGTGCACCACGTGGGGACTCCACTATTTTACTGGGGGACTTCAACACTCACATGGGCAATGACAGTGAGACCTGGAGGGGGGTGATTGGGAGGAACGGCCTGCCCGATCTGAACCCGAGCGGTGTTCAGTTGTTGGACTTCTGTGCCATGCACGGTTTGGCCATAACGAACACCATGTTCGAGCATAAGGGTGCCCATAAGTGCACGTGGCACGAGGACACCCTAGGCCGTAGATCGAGGACTTACTTTGTAGTCGTTTCATCTGATCTACAACCACGTCTTGGACACTCAGGTGAAGAGAGGAGCAGAGCTGTCAACTGATCACTACCTGGTGGTGAGCTGGATCAGATGGCAGGGGAGGAGGCCGGAAAGACCTGGTAGGCCCAAACATGTAGTGAGGGTATGCTGGGAACATCTGGGAGAGGCTCCCATCCGTTGGATCTTCAACTGCATACTGGGGGAGGATGGGGACATTGAGTCAGAGTGGACCATGTTCCGCACCTCCATTACTGAGGTGGCTGTGCAGAGTTGCAGCTGCAAGGTTGTTGGTGCCTGTTATGGCGGTAATCCCCAAACCTGGTGGAGGACACCTGAGGTGAGGGGAGCCGTCAGGCTGAAGGAGTCCTATCGGGCTTGGTTAGCCTATGGGTCTCCAGAGGCAGCTGACAGATACCGACAGGCAAAGCGGAACGCGGCTCAGGCAGTCACTGGAGCAAAAACTCGGGTGTGGGAAAAGTTCGGTGAGGCCATGGAAAGTGACTTTCGGTCGGCCTCGAAGAGATTCTGGCAAACTGTCCGGCAGCTCAGGAAGGGGAAGCAGTGCTCTGTCCCAACTATTTACAGTGGGGATGAAGTGCTGTTGACCTCAACTGAGGACATCGTCCGACAATGGAAGGAATACTTTGAGGATCTTCTCAATCCCACTTTCATGTTGTCTGAGGAGGATGCAGAGTCTGAGGGTGCTTGGGAGGACTCGCCCATCACAGAGGCTGAAGTTGCCAAGGTGGTTAAAAAGCTCCTCGGTGGCCGAGCTCCGGGGGTGGATGAGATTTGTTCTGAGTTCCTGAAGGCACTGGATGTTGTTGGGCTGTCTTGGCTGACACGCCTCTTCAACATTGTGTGGAGGTCAGGGACAGTGCCTCTGGATTGGCAGACTAGGATGGTGGTCCCCATTTTTAAAAAGGGGGACCAGAGACTGTGTTCCAACTATAGGGGGAACACACGTCTCATCCTCCCTGGGAAAGCCTGTGCTGGGGTACTGAAGAGTCCAGCCGATAGTTGAACCTCGGATTCAGGAGGAACAATGCGATTTTCGTCCTGGTCGTGGAACACTGGACCAGCTCTTTACCCTTGCAAGGGTACTGGAGGGTGCATGGGAATTTGCCCAACTGGTCTACATGTGTTTTGTGGACCTGGAGAAGGCTTATGACCATGTCCCTCATGGTGCCCTGTGGGGGATGCTTCAGGAGTATGGGGTCCAGGGCCAGTACTGCGGGCCATTCGGACCCTGTATGACTGGAGCAGCAGTTCGGTTCGCATTGCTGGCAGTAAGTCAGACTCATTCCCAGTGCATGTGGGATTCCGCCAGGGCTGCCCTTTGTTGCTGGTTCTGTTCATAACTTTTAATAGACAGAATTTCTAGGTGCAGCCAAGGGGCAGAGGGTGCCTGGTTTGGTGGCAGCAGGATCACATCTCTGCTTTTTGCAGATGATGTGGTCCTGTTAGTTTCATCAATCTGTGACTAACAGCATGCGCTGGGATGGTTTGCAGCAGAGAGAGAAGTGGTTGGGATGAGGATCAGCACCTCCAATCTGTGGCCATGGCGCTCAGCCGGAAACGGGTGGAGTGCCTATTCCGGGTCAGGGGGGAGTTGCTACCTAAAGTGGAGGAGTTTAAGTATCTCAGGGTTTTGTTCACAAGTGAGGGTAAGGGGGAGCAGGAGTTGGACAGATGGATCGGGGCAGTGCCAGCAGTGATGCGGACGCTAAACTGGTCTGTTGTGGTAAACAGAGCTGAGCCAAAAGGCAAAGCTCTCAATTTACTGGTCTATCTACGTTCCCACTCTCACCTATGATCACAAGCTATGGGTAGTGACCGAAAGAATGAGATCGCGGATACAAGCATTAGAAATGAGTTTTCTCCGCAGGGTGGCTGGGCTCTCCCTTAGAGACAGGGTGAGAAGCTTGGTCATTCGGGAGAGAGGGAGAGAGAGAGAGACTCAGAGTAGAACCACTGCTCCTCCACATCGAAAGGAGTCAGTTGAGGTGGTTCGGGCACCTTGTTAGGATGCCCCCTGGACGCCTCCCAAGGGAGGTTTTCTGGGCATGCCCCACTGGGAGGAGACCCCAAGGTAGACCCAGGACACGCTGAAGAGATTACATCTTTCGACTGGCCTGGGAACACCTCAGTATTCCCCTGGAAGAGCTGGTGGAGGTAGCCAGGGAGAGGGAAGTCTAGGCTGCTCTGCTTAGGCTGCTACCCCCGTGACCCAGATAAGCGGTAGAAGATGGACGGTCTCCTGCACCACAAGGGGACAAAAAACTTTGTATCACATTTATACCAATGTGGCTGATGCTTACAAATTCACACCCTTCCCCCAACTCAGACAGTCTGATCATTTCTCTTTGTTCCAGCTCCCCAAGTCCACCCCAGTGATCAAATGTGTGAAACCCACAATGAGGACAATCAAGGTCTCGTTTGAGGGTGCCGAATCCATTCTCCAGTAACAATTCCAGCACAGAGCCTGGAATGTGTTTGCTGCCCAAGCCACCACAGACTCTCTGATTAACATTGACACCAACACCAACTCTGTCCTGGACCATATTAGCAAGTTTGTAGACAGAGTGACAGCATACAAGGAAATAAAAACTTTTCCTAATCAGAAGCCCTGGATGGACAGGCAAGTTCGCCTCCTGCTCAAAGCAAGAGACGCAGCCTTAAAGTCTGGAGACCATGAAGCTTACTGCTCAGCCAGGGCCAACCTGAGAAGAGGAATCTTCCAGGCTAAATACAACTACAAACAGAGTTGAGGACCACTCCAATTCCTCTGATACCCAGCACATGTGGCAAGGGTTACAGACCATCACTGACATCAAACCACCCAGCATTATACCACCAAACAGCTTGGCCTCCCTCCCTGATGAGCTCAATTACTTCTCACTTTGATCAGGGAAATAAGGAGGTTATCATCAAGGCAGAACAGTACCCTGATGAGCAGCCTCTCACTTTCTCCACCTCAAAGCTTTGCTCTACTCTGAGCAGTGTGAATGTATGGAAGGCAGCTGGTCCTGATGGAATATTTGGACGTGTGCTGAGAGCTTGTGCAGAACAGTTGGCCAGGGTCTTTATGGACATTTTCAACCTGTCCCTGGACCAGGCAGTTGTCCCCACCACCTTCAAGATTGCCTCCATTGTGCCAGTGCACTCCACTGCCACAGCCCTCAATTACTTCCATCCTGTCACACTCACCCCCATCATTGCTAAGTGCTTCGAGAAGCTGGTTCTGTCACATTTGAAATCCTGTTTACCTGCCACAATGGACCCATGTCAGTTTGCTTACTGCCACAACAGGTCAGAGGATGCCATCTCCATGGCACTCCACTCTGTTCTGACCCACCTGGAATGCCACAACTCATCCATCAGAATGTTGTTCATTGATCTTAGTGCAGTATTTAACACTGTGATCCCCTCCAAGCTGATCTCCAAGTTTAGCCAGCTTGGTATTAGCACATCCCTTTGCAACTGGACTCTGGACTTTCTGACTAACAGACCCCAGTCTGTTAAGTTAGACAATCTCTCCTCCACCACTATAACCTTGAACACCAGCATGCCACAAGACTGTGTGCTGAGCCCTCTTCAGTTCTCTTTGTTCACCCACGACTGCATCCCTTTCCATAGCTATCACAGCATAATCAATTTCGCCGATGACACCACAGTGGTGGGTTGGATCAGAAGTGATGAGTCAGCCTACAGGGATAAGGTTCAGCATCTGGTTGCATGATGGGCCAATAACAACCTGGTGCTTAACACAAAAGAGATTATCATGGACTTCAGGCGCCATGCACACACTCCTAAAGAGCCACGCACACATTCCTCATCAACGGAGCTGTTGTAGAGTGTGTGTCAAGCTGCAAGTTCCTTGGTGTCTACAGTACATCTCCAATGATCTCACCTAGTCCCTAAACTCCACTTCTCCATTCTGTTTTTAAAAAATTAAATAAATAAATAAATTTTTAAAAAGGCGCAACAGCATCTTTACTTTCTATGGAACCTGAAGAAAGCTCACCTTTGTCCCAAAATACTGGTGGACTTCTACTGTACCATTGAGAGCATACTCATAAACTACATCTCAGTATGGTATGGTAACTGCTCTGTATCAGACTATAAAACACTCCAGTGGGTGGTGAAAACTGCCCAATGGATTACTGGCACTCAGTTCCCTTCCACTGAGAGCATTTATCACAAGCAATTATTAGACAGAGTAACATCATTAAGAATGCCACCCACCCGCACTATGCACGTTTCTCCCTCCTCCCATCTGGCAGTTGTTACCACAGCCTTCATTCCCGCACCAGCAGGTTCAGGTACAGCTTCTTCCCTGAGGCTGTAACCATTATGAATTGCACACCACCACTCTGCTAACTTCACTGCACTCATCCTGCACTGTTCAATACTTTAACTTGCCATTTGGCCTATTAATCTCATCTCATCTCATTATCTCTAGCCGCTTTATCCTGTTCTACAGGGTCGCAGGCAAGCTGGAGCCTATCCCAGCTGACTACGGGCGAAAGGCGGGGTACACCCTGGACAAGTCGCCAGGTCATCACAGGGCTGACACATAGACACAGACAACCATTCACACTCACATTCACACCTACGGTCAATTTAGAGTCACCAGTTAACCAAACCTGCATGTCTTTGGACTGCGGGGGAAACCGGAGCACCCGGAGGAAACCCACGCGGACACGGGGAGAACATGCAAACTCCGCACAGAAAGGCCCTTGCCGGCCACGGGGCTTAAACCCGGACCTTCTTGCTGTGAGGCGATAGCACTAACCACTACACCACCGTGCCGCCCTGGCCTATTAATTTCTTGCACAAAATGGACCACTTAAATTGTTGCAAAACAATGTCACTTATGCAATATTACTGTACGTATAAACTGTACGTCTTCATACTGCTGCACACACTGCCACTTTATTGTACATATAAACATCTGTACATATAGGTTAATTACTGCTGACTGTACATATAACCTTACATACTCTAATTCTGTCCATTTCCCATCTGTAAATATGCATTTAAATATTTACAGACATATCTGTATATTGCCACTGTTCATCATTGTAACATAGTATCAATGCTGCAGTACTTATTTCTGGCACTTATCATTAAATAATACTGTATTCTGCACTTCTGGTTAGATGCTAACTGCATTTCATTGGCTTTGTTCCTGTATCATGCACAATGACAAAGTTGAACCTAATCTAATTCATGGTAAAGGAGCCCCAACCAAGTATGGAGTTTATAAATGAACATACTTTTCACAAGTTGGACATTTCCGTATCATAACTCTCTTTTTTTTTTTTTTTTTAATCGATCTTCGAAAATATTGTAATAATTTGAGATACTAGACTTCTGAATCTGGACAAGGTTGGCTGTCACCTTTTCATTGGTACTTCTGGAGCTAAAGTGACATTCAATCTTTTTGAATTAAATTACAAAAAAAAAATTCATGATATTCTCATTTTTTGAGATGCACTGGTAGCTCATAAAATCAGAAATCTAGTGTATCAAATTATTAGAATGTTTTCTAAGATTAATCAAAAAATAATTTATAATACAGAAAATGTCCAACTTCTGAAAAGTATGTTCAGTTATGCCCTGAATACTTGGTTGGGGTCCCTTTACCACAAATTACTGCATCAATGCAGCATGGCATGATGGTGATCAGCCTGTGGCACTGCTGAGTTGTTACTGAAGCCCAGGTTACTTTGAGAGCAGCCTTCAGCTCATCTATATTTTTGAGTGTGGGTAATACACACACACACACACACACACACACACAGTCTTGCAAAAGTACTCATCCCCCTTCGTGTTTGTCATGTTTTGACGCCTTACAAGCTGGAATTAAAATGGATTTTCGGAGGATTAGCACCATTTGAGTTACACAACATGCCTACTACTTTAAAGGTGAAAATTGTTTTATTGTGACACGAACAAGAATTAAGGTGAAAAAAAGCAAACAAATCTGGAGTGTGCATAGGTATTTTACCCCCCCCCCCCCCAAAAAAAAAAGTCTAAACTTTGTAGAGCTATCTTTTGCTGCAATTACAGCTGCAAGTCTCTTGAGGTAGGTCTCTATTAGCTTAACACATCTAGTGACTGGGATTTTTGCCCATTCCTCAAGGTAGAACTGCTCCAACTCCTTCAAGTTAGATGGGTTGCGTTGGTGCACAGCAATCTTCAAGTTATGCCACAGATTCTCAATTGGATTGAGGTCTGGGCTTTGATTAGGCCATTCCAAGACATTTAAATGTTTCCCTTTAAACCACTCCAGTAAAGCTGTAGCAGTATGTTAAGGGTCACTGTCCTGCTGGAACGTGAACCTTCGTCCCAGTCTCAAATCTCTGGCTGACTCAAACAGGTTTTCCTCCAGAATTGCCCTGTATTTAGTGCCATACATCTTTCCTTTAGTCCTGACCAGCTTTCCTGTCCCTGCAGATGAAAAACATGCCCACAGCATGATGCTGCCACCACCATGCTTCACTGCAGGAATGGTGTTCTCAGGGTGTTGCGTTTGCACCACACATGACATTGCCCATGATGGCCAAAAAGTTAAATTTTAGTCTCATCTGACCAGAGAATCTTCTTCCATGTGTTTGGGGAGTCTGCCACATGCTGTTGGGCAAATTCCAAACGTGTTTTCTTAAGCAATTCATTTTTCTGGCCATTCTTCTATAAAGCCCCACTCTGTGGAGTGTACAGCTTAAAGTGGTCCTATGGACTGATACTCCCATTTCCACTGTGGATCTTTGCAGCTCCTTTAGTGTTATCTTTGGTGTCTTTGTTGCATCTCTGATTAATGTCCTCCTTAATGTCTGAGTTTTGGTGGGTGGCCTTCTTGTCAGGTTTGTCATGGTGACATTCTTTCCATTTTCCTATAATGAATTTAATGGTGCTCCCTGGGATATTCAAAGTTTGGGATATTTTTTATAACCCAACCCTGATCCATATGTCTTCACAACTTTGTCTCTGACAGGTTTGGAGTGCTCCTTGGTTTTCATGTTGCTTGCTTAGTCATGTTGAAGAGTCCTTCCAGAAAAGATTGATTTATACAGACATTGTGCGAGAGATCATGTGACACTTTGACTACACACAGGTGGATCTTAATCAACTAATTATGTGACTTATGAAGTGAATTAGTTGGACCAGCTCTTGCTTATACCGAATTTTTATTGCTATTTTATGGGTGTTTATTATCAGTTTGTACATGAAATTGAGTGTATGGCATTGAGTGTATGGCATAACATAATACAAAATAACAACATGCTTATGTAATTAATAGCCTACACATGCAGTTGGAATGTCAGCCAATAAAACATGAATTATTAACTAAACCTGTGTTGAAATAATTTATTAGTATTAAACTAACCTGCAGAGAGAAAAAGGCTTAATTATTTATATTTATTAATAATAAATATAATGCCACATCACTAAAGCATAGAGTCCATTTACATACGCTCCAGATCAAACCTGAAAGCCAGAAGTCACATGATTAAAGCAGGGAAGGCTGTTCAGAGGGGGCAGACTCTGTTCAGAGAACAGAATACGTACAGCAGCTCCTGCAGCTGTTATCTATTCACCATGACTACTGACTGACTAGTCTTAAAAAAAACCCAAAACCTCACTACTTCCAAAAAATAAAACAATATGCAGCACTTAACAAGGAGACACAAATAGATGTCCATTCCCACCACCAGCAGATTGGGAATCCAGTTCTGAGCTACAAGTATACTCATTTTCATTTACCTTAACCTAACAACACTGTCATGATTAACATCATCTGACACCGTCATTGTCTCCCGATAGTCTGTCCCCAAAATTATACTGGAAAAAATGAAATGCGTCTTTATGGTTGTTCATTTTTAAATTAACCGAGGCCTATTCGATCTCATCTTATTTAATCTTATCCAAATGTCCTGTGTTTTTGTGCTACCATCAACGTCATTTCAAATGAGGCCATTGGCCCTAGTTTTTAATTCACCATCTCACACACACAGACGGGCGGCACGGTGGTGTAGTGGTTAGCGCTGTCGCCTCACAGCAAGAAGGTCCGGGTTCGAGCCCCGTGGCCGGCGAGGGCCTTTCTGTGCGGAGTTTGCATGTTCTCCCCGTGTCCGCGTGGGTTTCCTCTGGGTGCTCCGGTTTCCCCCACAGTCCAAAGACATGCAGGTTAGGTTAACTAGTGACTCTAAATTGACCGTAAATGTGAGTGTGAATGGTTGTCTGTGTCTGTGTGTCAGCCCTGTGATGACCTGGCGACTTGTCCAGGGTGTACCCCGCCTTTCGCCCGTAGTCAGCTGGGATAGGCTCCAGCTTGCCTGCGACCCTGTAGAACAGGATAAAGCGGCTAGAGATAATGAGATGAGACACACACAGACGGTCACGGAATGAGACAGTTAAAGAAAGACTCAACAATTTCACAAAAGTTTGCATTTTGCATTGGAAGACCAACTAGAAATTCATCATGTTCAAGATCTATGGTCATGACTCTCTCATAACGAAGTGTTGTTTACCAAACTCTCCTTGTTTGAGCACCTTTCTTGTCAAACGTCGAAAGAATCTGGACAAGGTTGGCTATCACCTTTTCACTGGTACTTCTGGAGCCAAAGTGACATTCAATCCATAATTAGGCAAAATATTAAAAAGTTTAATGTCCTATATGTAATTTAGAGCAGCAAGACCAACCAATAAACAAGATAATAAATGGAGCTATAAATTTCATGACTGCCATTGCCACAGTCTCCTGCTACTGTTGCTTGTAGTAAACAATATTCCTAAGTGTTTTTTAAAGTATTAAAGTGGGCTATTGAGTGAAAACCACACTGTGTGATAATACTATAATTTGTTTATCCATCACAAAGTGGGTGTTTGTCCTCACTGCTCTGTGTAGCGTTGGCACAGTTAGTTCAGTATGGCACACAGCTGCATCACTCGGAGTTTCTCATAACACACTAGTTTGTTCCGGTAATCTATATAATAAACGGCCAAGTTTGTTTGTCTTGAGCTAACGTCGCCATTTTTCAACGGATTTTCACCAAATTTGGCAAATAGGTCTAGGGATGACCTGGAATCTTGCAGATATAAACAAAATTCATGTACAGGCCCCAGGAAGGTCCCTGGGGGGCATAACATCCACCCACCCCCTCCCTCAATGCCTTTCACGTTACATTTATCAACACAAACTCTCGACAGATCTTCATTAAACTTGGCACGTAGGTACAGGAGGTAGCCACAATTTGGCAGCACTCAGAAATTCCATATTTGGGCCCCAGGGGGTCCCCAGTGGGCCCCTGGGTGGTGGATGCTTGGATTTGTGTTTGTCTTGGGTTAACATCACCATTTCTCGATGGATCTTCACCAAATTTGACATAGAAGTCTAGGGCAACCCAGAATTTTGCAAAACCTGGGCAATGCCGGGTAACCTACTAGTCACTAATAAACTGATTCTCTGTGCTCTGGAGAATATATTTAAACCCCAGCCAAGTAAGTCACTTTATTTTCTGTACTCTGCCAAAAGCCGGTGCTGCCTCCTGCATGTGTGCTCCTCATCAGCAAAACTTCATTTCAACTGTAGCGAATCAAAAACAAGTTTTCTTACGCCCCAACGAGCAGCCAATCAGTGTCAAGCTTTTATACAGTGTAGCTGACGTGATTGAAAGTCAAGGCCATAAAGCTGCCACAAGTACACAAACACAGTAAAAAGTGGAAAAGAACATGAAAATAACCACTGATAACTATAGGAAAGAAAAGGTCTAGGAAAATGTACTAGCATTGTTGGTTGAGGAACTTTGAAAAGTAACCAGCGCCAGGCTGATCATAGCCGGATTTTGCGTCGGGCACTGGTCTTTAACAAAACCCCTGGGAAAGTACTCTGCATTTTTCAATTAATGGCATAGAGTTAAAAAAATTTTTTTTTGACATTGCACAGCGCGGCCAAGCACCGCGCTTTGGGGAAAGCCCCGAGTATCTAATGCTAGCTAGTCGAACATAGATTTTATTTTACATTATTGATCTTTTTACATTCTTTACTTCCCCCCCATTTACTTTGAAGAAAGTGAGAATTCTGAATCAGTGCATCCTTTAAAGGGTACACGCAATGAAAATTAAACATAGGCTATAAATATTACACATTTTGCACAAATACATTTTGACTACCCTGTATTGTCATACTATGTCGCATAAAGCAGTGCTTTAAAATTATTTTGTATTCCCGCTCACTTAAGTTCCACTTCAGGGCACAGCCATATTGCCATTTTGTGGGCAGTGTCAAAGGTCATCATGACGTAGATAGGTTTCCTGTATCTTGATTGACTCACTGCTCCTGACACAGTGATGTGATGTCGGATGTAAAAAAACAATGTTCAAAAATGGCAGAGTGCAAAGCTTATGGTTGCAAAAATAATAAATATGATAAGGGATAAGGTTTTTTACATCAGGTCGTGTTAGACTCAAACCCGATGCTGTGCCAACAATATTCCGACTCTGTCTACAGAAAAGGGATTCAGGCCATGCAAGCCAATTAGCTAGAATAATATAGACATTTCAAGCATCTATCTATCTATCTATCTATCTATCTATCTATCTATCTATCTATCTATCTATCTATCTATCTATCTATAAAATACACACATACACACACGTGTGTGTGTGTGTGTATATATATATATATATATATATATATATATATATATATATACATACACACACATATATATACACACATATACATACATATACACACATATACATACACATATATATATATATATATATATATATATATATATATATATACACACACACACATACATACACACACACACACACACACACACACACACATATATACACACACGTGTGTATGTATATATATATATATATATATATATATATATATATATATATACACACACACACACACACACACACACACACACACACACACTCTCTCTCTCTCTCTCTATATATATATATATATATATATATATAGAGAGAGAGAGAGAGCTGGATAGCTGGATCAGATGGATAGTACAGTGGTAACGCTCACTGACTACGACGCAGGAGATCGGGGTTCGATCCAGTAAGGGTCCTTAGGCAAAAACCTCTCATGATATATCAGCCTACCTCAGGAATGAGTGAAGACATAACTGATAGAGTCATACCGGCTCAGACGTCACCCGGGTCAACAAGGTCTGCGTCAGTTGCTAGGGAACCAGGGCAAACTGATGAGAAATGGGCTACTGGAACAAGACATCGATGGACAAGGACAGAAAATATGGATTTGCTGGAATGCTACTAGAGAGGGGATACATGCAGCGAATGTGGGACCATTGGATACTTCGAAACCCACAATCAAGGCTAACAAAGAAACAGCTATTATCGAAATCTACTATCACAACTAGAGATTAATGAAATACAACAACGATTGTAACGGCCAAAGTAGAATTCATATAGATGTGAATTACAATTTATGTTACATGGTATATATAATTTCATTTGAGTGTGTAATTTCATATAAGTAGTTTATTAAGATGATGAATAATATGTGGCAAGGTTAAAAGAATCAGAATTCATATGTTAAGAATTAGAACTGCCTCACGCTTCTTAAGAATTCATATGTGAAGAATTAGAACAAGAATTAGAACTGTCTCACACTTCTCAAGAATTAGAATTAGAATTCATTCAGCTATATAAGAATGGTCTCGCGCTTCTCAGGGCAGATCTCGAGAAGCCGTGGAAGCGAACAGTTTTTCTTACCTGACCCTCTGACACTCTGACTCTCTGATATTGACTCACCGACTCTCTGCATCTTAGAACCTTTGTAATAGTTAAACGAGGATTAAAGTTCAACTTTCAAGACGTTTCCAGTGGATTTATTGCAAGGCACACGGACACGGAGAGTGGAAACAGTTACTTTGGGACAGAGACTTTGTCAGCGTAAGCTATAGCACTTTTCTCAAGGTCTCACTACGAATGAGCCTCTACAACGATGCTACGGCAAGGGGGAGCCAGGAAGACAGGTCAGCGGGGAGATGTCATCATCCCCCCAACAGCTAACAGCCTCAACACAAGAGCTGCTGACCTGAGAAGGAAGATCGTGACCCAACTGGAAACCTGGAGCCCCCGACGAATACTGAAGCTGAGTTGCCAAGTACCTTCAGAAGATCTACTAGTAGATGTGAATGCTGCTCTGAAGACAATCTCCACAAGAACCATCTGAGACAAACAAGCTGATACACAGTACAGCAACAGTAATCATGGAGATGCTTGGCCACAAGGTGGGCTCGGGACATAAACAGTATACACCATGGAAGAGACGATTAGAGGCCAAGATAAAGGCAGCACGGAGAGAAGTTAGCCAGCTAGCTGAACTACAGAAAGGGAACATGGTGAATAAAGGGGCACCCAGGAAGTACAACTCACTCTCCATACGAGAGGCACTCGAAACTGCCAAACAGCGACTAACAGCTCTGGCCACCCGGTTGAAGAGATACACCAAGGAGGGAGAGGCCAGGAGAATAAACAAGCTGTTCTCCACTGAACCAGCCAAGGTGTACTCTCAGTGGCAGGGGAACAACAACCGGTCAGACCCACCAAGATGGAAAAATACTGGAAAGACACATGGGAAAGAAAGGCATCACACAACACCGATGCCCAATGGTTAGTGGACCTAAGAGCTGACCACAGCAACCTCCCAGAACAAGAACCAGTAACCATCTCAATGGCAGATGTCCAAGAAAGAGTGTCAAAGATGAAGAGCTGGACAGCACCAGGCCCCGATATGATCCATACGTACTGGCTGAAGAAGCTAACTGCACTCCATGAACGCCTAGCAGCACAGATGAACCAGCTGCTGAGGGATGGAACCCACCCAGAATGGCTAACCCAAGGCAGGACAGTCCTAATCATGAAGGACCCCCAGAAGGGACCCATCCCATCCAACTACCGGCCAATTACCTGTCTCTGCACAACATGGAAGGCCCTGTCAGGCATCATTGCGGCAAAAATGAGTAAGCATGTGGCTCAATACATGAGCGAGGCACAGAAAGGAATTGGCAGTAACACCAGAGGAGCCAAGCACCAGCTACTGGTCGATAGAACAGTCGCCCAAGACTGTAAGAAGAGACAGACCAACCTGTGCACTGCCTGGATTGACTACAAGAAAGCCTACGACTCAATGCCACACACATGGATACTGGAATGTCTGGAACTGTATAAGATCAACAGGAACCTAAGGACCTTCATACAGAACTCAATGGAAATGTGGAAGACAACCCTAGAGGCCAACTCAAAACCCATTGCCCAAGTCAACATCAAGTGCGGCATATACCAAGGAGATGCGCTATCACCACTGCTGTTCTGCATAGGCCTGAACCCCCTCAGTCGGATCATCACGAAGAGTGGCTACGGGTACCGATTCCGTAGTGGGGCAACAATCAGCCACCTGCTCTACATGGATGACATCAAGCTGTATGCCAGGGACGAGCGAGAAATAGACTCGCTGATCCACACCACCCGGATCTACAGCGATGACATAGGGATGTCATTCAGATTGGACAAGTGTGGCCGGATGGTCTCAAAGAGAGGCAAGATGGTCCGGACTGAGGGGATTGACCTACCAGAGGGCAACATAGGTGATATCCAAGACAGCTACAAGTACCTTGGCATCCCACAGGCTAATGGAAACCATGAAGAAGCCACAAGGAAGTCAACCACAGCCAAATACCTCCAGAGAGTAAGGCAGGTCCTGAAAAGTCAGCTGAATGGTAAGAACAAGGTCCG
Source organism: Neoarius graeffei (assembly GCF_027579695.1). NCBI lineage: Eukaryota > Metazoa > Chordata > Actinopteri > Siluriformes > Ariidae > Neoarius > Neoarius graeffei. Next base: position 35,946,673 of record NC_083576.1, on the reverse strand, counting down.
AGCCATCAACATGTACGCACTACCAGTCATCAGATACCCTGCTGGTATCATAAACTGGCCAAAGGAGGAGATAGAAGCCACAGATATCAAGACTAGAAAGCTCCTCACCATGCATGGAGGGTTCCACCCCAAGTCCAGCACCCTGAAACTATACACTAAGCAGAAAGAGGGAGGCCGAGGGCTAGTGAGCATCAAGACCACAGTCCAGGATGAAACATCGAAAATCCAAGAATACATCAGAAAGATGGCCCCAAAGGATGAACTGCTAAGTGAATGTCTCAGGCACAAGAACAGGCCATAAGCACAAGAGCCATAGAGGCCAGGATCTACCAGAGTAGATCAGACCCAAGATGCAGACTGTGCAAAGAAGCCCCCGAAACAGTCCAGCACATAGTAGCAGGGTGTAAGATGCTAGCTGGATCAGCGTACATGGAGAGGCACAACCAAGTGGCTGGGATAGTATACAGGAACATCTGCAACCAGTATGGAATAGAAGTACCCAAGTCCCAATGGGCCATACCACAGAAGGTGGCTGAGAACAACAGGGCCAAGGTTCTGTGGGACTTCAGCTTCCAGACTGACAAACAGATCCTGGCTAACCAACCGGACATAGTGGTGGTGGACAAAGAGCAGAAGAGGGTGGTGGTGATAGATGTGGCGATCCCAGCTGACGCCAACATCAGAAAGAAGGAACATGAGAAACTTGAGAAGTATCAAGGGTTGAAAGAGCAGCTGGAACGGATGTGGAAGGTCAAGGGTTGCGTGGTCCCCGTGGTAGTGGGGGCACTTGGGGCAGTAACCCCCAAACTGGGAGAGTGGCTCCAGCAAATCCCAGGAACAACATCTGAAGCCTCAGTCCAGAAGAGCGCAGTCCTAGGAACATCGAAGATACTGCGCAGAACCCTCAAACTCCCAGGCCTCTGGTAGAGGACCCGAGCTTGAGGATGACATGGATACCACCCCCCCCCGCCAGGGGTGAGAAGGAGATTTATATAGGGTTAGTCAAAATTATGTTAACACTAATGGATTATTTTTATTATTATTATTATTCTTTAAATGGTGCTGCTGCTCGCTGGTTTGTGTGTGTTGAACACGATGGCAAACAGGTTGAGACCGTCCTGTAAATCATCTTGCACATATGATGTATGTTTTGTGAATAAATGTTTTCTACCATTTAAGTGTTAACAATTTTGACTAACCCTATATATCACACTTTGCCACTACCTAAAGCAGATTTCCTGGTAAGTGTAAAATGTGTTAGTCAATAATCCCAAATTATTTTTAAAAAAGCAAAATACTAGATAGAACTCGACACCAACGGCGTCGATGGGGATGCCTCCGCCTGGTAGACTACACGCCTTATTAAGTTGTGATTTGGGGATGGACATTTGACCTCACAGTAATCTTGACCTGTGACCTTTTAACCTCAAAATCTAATCAGTTCATGTTTGTCCCAAAGCGCACAAATGGTGAAAGTTTGGTGAAATTCCTTTCATTTGCCTTGGAGATATTGTGTTCACAAGGTTTTCGGACAGACATTTGACCTCACAGTGACCTTGACCTTAGACCTTTTGATCTCAAAATCTAATCATTTCATCTTTGTTCCAAAGTGCACAAATGGTGAAAGTTTGGTGAAATTCCTTTCATTAGTCTTTGAGATATGGTGTTCACAAAGTTTGAGAATGGACATTTGACCTCACAGTAATCTTGACCTGTGACCTTTTAACCTCAAAATCTAATCAGTACATGTTTGTTCCAAAGCACACAAATGGTGAAAGTTTGGTGAAATTCCTTTCATTAGCCTTTGAGATATCATGTTCACAAGGTTTCAGGACGGACGGACGCACGGACAGATGGACAACCCGAAAACATAATGCCTCCTGCACCTTAAGGTGGCAGAGGCATAAAAAATAAATTTAAAATAAGTGCTGGATTTGTATCTTTATTTACATCTTACATAAATAAAGATACAAATTTTGCTGTCCAGTGGTCAAGTGTTTGAGACACATGGCCTTGCACTTATGATCGGGTACCCTATGGTTGTAAAAGCCAGCAAAAATCAGTTCAATGCATTACCATATTCTCTTATGTATGGAGCTTTGCACCGCTCCACTATAAATTCACACTCAGCTTCGAGCTGTCACTAGCCTATATTTAGAGCATATAAACTATTGTGGCACATTGCATGTCTATACCTGTCTTCACATACACAATAAATAAATAGGCTTTATAGTTAGTATGAACACATGTATAAAATATATACACACATGCATATACACACACAAATATGTGCGCACACAGTTTTTTATATATATATATATATATATATATATATATATATATATATGGGCGGCACAGTGGTGTAGTGGTTAGCGCTGTCGCCTCACAGCAAGAAGGTCCTGGGTTCGAGCCCCGGGGCCGGCGAGGGCCTTTCTGTGTGGAGTTTGCATGTTCTCCCCGTGTCTGCGTGGGTTTCCTCCGGGTGCTCCGGTTTCCCCCACAGTCCAAAGACATGCAGGTTAGGTTAACTGGTGACTCTAAATTGACCGTAGGTGTGAGTGTGAATGGTTGTCTGTGTCTATGTGTCAGCCCTGTGATGACCTGGCGACTTGTCCAGGGTGTACCCCGCCTTTCGCCCGTAGTCAGCTGGGATAGGCTCCAGCTTGCCTGCGACCCTGTAGAAGGATAAAGCGGCTAGAGATAATGAGATGAGATTATATATATATATATATATATATATATATATATATATATATAAAGGCTGCTTAATGATTTGTGAGTTCTTCATCTGGTGCTGGCCCTCTCACATGCCTGGCTATCATGTCCATTTCTAATGCAGGCTCGTGTGCGACATACGTTTCCAAACCGGGTTTATCCATGAAACAATTCAATGACTGTAGCTGTATTCTATTGCATAAAAGTTTGAATGTGTTTGTTTTAAAGAGCACAATGTCAGTATTCTGCTTGGCACACTTTACACATCAGCAACAGATAGCTGCCAAACCCTTTGACCTGCCTTCCTGACTTTAAACTTGCAACGCACCATTGATTCCATCATTAGAATCATCTGATTATTCACTGCTTAAATCATTTACCAGATGTGGACCCCAGGTTCATAGAGACATCCGGTTTCTCTGCTGTCCACACTCACTTGACGATAACCCTTTCTTCTGAATAAATCCAAGCTAACAGTCATGTTTACATCAGCTACACTTAACTTCCAGTACCTGGCTATCTTGACGTCACATCCTGGGCATCATATTGGTTGCCTAGGTGCAAAAAGCTTGATGTGCTTTTGGACATTTAAGCACATAGAGCTACTTATGATAGCTAATCAGGTGGCTGCACTTGTGTCCATTATTGTAATTATATCATATTTAAATGCTGTACGGGTACCCTTTAAGCACTGTGCCCATGGGCCGACCTACTGCTAACATGATATGGGAGGGAAGTGCACCTCTGCAAAATGCAGAAAGGTTGGCAGGTCTGCATATGTATACATAAACCATGAATAGTATTTAAAGCATCATATTTACCAGCTGAGGACTGCAAACAAATTGCTAGCATACATGCAGGTATTTAGGTAGTTCAACTACATGTTCATAATGGCATCAGAAGTATTTGGCCCTTGTTTCATCTTTACCTACAAATACCAGTGCAGCAGCACTTCAGTCCTTTAGTTTCACAAAATTATAAAAAGAAAAATAAAATAAAAAATCCACAAATAAACAGCAAGTGATTCACAAATACAAAATGAGATCCACAAATAAATAAAATGCACAAATATTTCTATTCCACAAATATAATTCACAAACATTCCAGAAATGTTCCACCTCACTCATCTAGTCCTTTATTTGAGAAATCAGTGGGATTTGTTTGTAAATCGCCTTGTGTGCATTTGTGCATCACATGGCACTTGTGGAACAGGCTGGATTTTTGTGGATTTCTGAAACATTTTTCATGTCCACTCTCATTCATGTTATTCCAGTCACTAAAGATATATGCTCAACCAATCAACAAGCACCAGAAAGGGACTTCTGCAGCTCACAGTCTGAGTGGAGAAATGTCAGGCGGATACCTTAGATAAGTTGAGGAAACTTTTCATGTTTGTGACATTAAAGCCCAACAAAAAGATTTTTTAAAAATGCTTCATTGTCAGCGTCGAACAGGAATGTATGGAGAATGAAAATGCTCGAAAATGTCAACAAACAAATAAGCAGTTAGTTTCGTTTTAAATATTTTTTTTAATATATACACCAAAGAGTCAAAATGTTATGACCACTTACAGATGAAGCAAATAACTTTGACATCTCATAATGCACGTCAAGATCTGTGATATATTAGAAGGTAAGCAAGCATTCAGTTCTCATAGTTGACTTGTTGGATGCAGGAGAAATGGGCAGATGTGAGGATCTGAGCAACTTGGGACAAATCATTATGGCCAGTGTCGTGAGAATGAGAGTGAACTGGAAACATAGCCAGGGATTCAAGTGCAAGCGCTCTGGGTGCGCAAGGTGATTGTTCTCCCCAAGTCCAGAAGGGCGCTGATGGGCTGTTCCTCTAGCCTGACTCAGACCCTGGGGAAGATGGCAGTCGGGGTGGAATGGACACTGTTAGCCAAGGTTTTGTTACTTGGCCCATGGCAGAGGACTTGGGGGGATGGGCTCATCTTCAGGGGGGAGCTCGTGGGCCTAGCTTCGCTCCATGCTGCGGGCCAAGGAGGCCACATGGGTTCTCATGGCCTTTTTTTTTGGGGGGGGGGGGGTTGTCTGGTTTTGTGACATCAAGGGTGGCGAGTGCACACTCCAGGCCCTCCACCAGCTCCTTTGGTGTCCCAGGGGCTTTCATCCCGATGGCTATGCAGTTGGCGAGTGGGGGAGGGAGTGAAGAAACCAGGTGACCTTCTCTGCAACTTGAGTGGTGGAGTGCAGCTCAGGTTGGAGCCAGCATTTGGTAATTCTGAGCAGGGTGTCCATCTCCATCTGATTCTAAGGCATGAGGCCAGGCTGTTACAGTATGTCCACCGATGGAATGCTGCCAAAGCCTGACAGGGAGAGGGTCCACACTGGGCCAAAACTTCCTCTTTTACATGGCTGTAGTCTTTGGCAGATGCTGAGGAAGAGACAAGTAGGTATGCTGGGCCTTGTTGGAAAGCAGTGGAGTCCTATCTTGGGCCCACTCTTTTTCTGGCCAGCCCTCCCTGTGCACCATCTGTTTCAACATGTAGAGAAACACCTCTACATCATCCAAGGGCCCCAGCTTTGGGAGAAGGTGCATGGCTTCCTAGCAGGGATCAGGAACGCAGGGAGGAAGTGGCCTGGTGATGGCTCTGTTGCAGCAGCTCTTGTGTGGTTGGTTTGTAGGCCTCGAGCCAACTCCTGAGTGATGTGCTGCTGCTGGATGGTGGCTCCAGGGAGGTGCTACAGAAGTGATTCCATTGTATCATGAGGTTGGAAGTGCTGTGTTCCAGGCCCAAATTCTCCACCACTGTAGTGAGAATGTGAGTGAACTGGAAACACAAACGCTGACCCAGAGATTCAGATGCAAAAAAAACCCAAAACAAAACTGTTCTTTATTTAAGGTTTGGGGAATGGAGAGGCTGTGGCTATGCTGTGGCGTAGTGCAGGCATGAAGGAAGGCAAGCTCCTTGGGCAGGTGCTCAATGCAGTACTCATGTGCAGCAATTTTCCTCATCTTCATTGTCAGCAAAAGAGAGAGAGAGGAGGAAAAGAGAGCAGCATGAGCAGCAGTGCTGTGCCATAACTCAACTGAACTGCAAGGCTGGTGGCAGTGAACAAAGGAGACGCACTGCCGAATAAGCTTCAGCTGAGGCTGTTTTCATGGCTCTGCCCTACAGCCATGCGCTGCTCTGTTCTCCAACAGTGGTGCTGCAGGGATGCTGTCTGTTCAGCATACATGGCATGGTGAGCTGAGGAGCACTGGAAAGGGAACATGAGGCCAGATCAGAGCATCTGAGAAAAAGCAAGGATTGTGGGGTGCTCCTGGTCAGCAATGGTACCTACTGATGAAAGGTATACCAAACTTTAAAAAAAAAAAAAAAAAAAAAAAAAAAAAAAAAAAGATACCGAAGCCATTCAGTCACAAAACAAATTAATGATGGTTAAGAGAAGAACGCATCACAACACAGTGCCTCATGCCCTACAGGGGCTGCGTTGACACAGAATGGTCAGAATTCCCATGCTAAGCCCTGTCCACCATCATAAGCACCTGCAATGGGTACACATCTGAGCAATGGAAGAAAATGGCCTGCTCTGGTGAGTCACATTTTCTTTCACATCATATGGAAGGCCAGGTACGTGTGCACCATTTACCTGCAGAAGTGATGGGACCCGTATACACTGCGGGAAGACAAGCCAGTGGAGGGGAGTGTCATGATTTGTGCAATGTTCTGCTGGGAAACCCAGGGTCTGGGCATTCACATATGGACTTCAAGTTGACATGTGCCACTTACCTAAACATCACTGCAACCAGATATACCCCTTAATGGCAATGGTATTCCCTGTCAGCAGTGGCCTCTTTCAGCTGGATAATGCACCCTGGTGCACTGCACAACGTGTGGCAATGGTTTGAGGAGCATAATGAAGAGTTCAGTGTGTTGCTCTGGCCTCCAAATCCCACATATCTCAATCTGATCTAGCATCTGTGGGATGTGCTGGAACTAATGGTCTAAAATGTAGCAGCTCCACCTTACAACTTCCAGGACTTAAAGGCTCTGTTTCTAATGTCCAAGTGCCAAAACACTACAGAGGACCTTCTGAAGTCTTGTAGAGTCCATTCTTCAATGGGTATGGGCTGTTCTGGTGGCATATAGAGGACCAACAGTATATTAGGCAGATGAATATTTTAGTGTATCCTTGTATAGTGTTACTGTAAAATACTAGTACATTTCAAAGTAATGAGCTCTTTATCTTCAAATGATATTTTACATTAAAATTCTGTCTTCCCAAATAATGATTGTACAATGTTTGTTTAGGTCTGGGTCTTGGGTTTATTTATTTCTAAACAGTGTTCCTCCCAAATGTTTCAGTGCCAATTTTCTGGAATTGCTGACTGATTTTTTTCTCTTGGCTTTACTGTGAGTAGCTTTATGGAGGACTTTAGGGAAGTGAGAAATTTCATTCATTCACTCAGTCATCTTCAGTTGTTTTTCCTAGTCAGTGTCATGGCAGAGCCAGAGTGAACACAGGTAACACACACTGTGCAACAAAGGAGAATTTATGAAAGCAAAAAAGGGACTAAAATTTGGATTTAAAAAACCCTTTTAATTTTAAAAGCCATCGATTTTCAACATTGAGAACTAAAGACCACTGAATACATAATACTGAAATACACTATATGGCCAAATGTGTGTGGACATCTGACCAATTATACCCATCTGTTTCTTGAACATTTCATTCCAGATTTACTTCCTTTGGTGTGAAACCACCTCCATTCTTCTGGGAAGGCTTTATACTAGATTTTGAAAATGTGGCTGAGGGGATTTACCCATTTAACCACAAGAGTATTAATGAGATTGGGCACGGATGTCAGATGAGAAGGCCTGGCACACAGTCAGCATTCCAATTAATCCCACTTTACAGCAAGGTTTTTAAAAAATTAAGTTTCTATTTTCATTCCCCCCCACCAGTGTTCACAAATTCAAATTCAATAATTCAGTGTTACTCAAACATTTGTCTCCAGGTTGCTAATTACAATGCTCAGATTTTACAGATCAAAATTCAGTATATAAAAATTCAAGTTGAACATCCAGTATTTGGGGTAGACAAAGGCAATTGAGCCTGGAGCATGTTGTGCTGGGTTGCATCCCCTGCCATCAAATGCTTCCCCTTCTTGTGAATGCCTATATAACAAGCAACAGAACACTATAAAGGTGATCATGGATTTGAATCAGATTTAAAAAAATCAGTTAGTTAAGTGGCAGTTATAACTTGTATGGCACCTTCAGGGGTGATAGCGTTCTGGCGCGCCGCGCCGGATTTCCGGCGCGCCGTGGCTGGGGAAAAAAAAAAATCTAGTTCGCCCATTGTCCTGTGTCATTCTGAGATGCGCAGATAGACAGTAAAGGGAATTCGGAATTCCCTTTACTGTCTATCTGCGCATCTCAGAATGACACAGGACAATGGGCGAACTAGATTTTTTTTTTTTCCCCAGCCACGGCGCGCCGGAAATCCGGCGCGGCGCCGGAACGCTATCACCCCTGAAGGTGCCATACAAGTTATAACTGCCACTTAACTAACTGATTTTTTTAAATCTGATTCAAATCCATGATCACCTTTATAGTGTTCTGTTGCTTGTTATATAGGCATTCACAAGAAGGGGAAGCATTTGATGGCAGGGGATGCAACCCAGCACAACATGGGTGAAACCACCCTTCAATGAGGAAGGTGCTGTTCTCATTTCTTGCAGCCTAGCTCAGTCTCAGAACTAGCCTATTTAATCGGTGACAATCCTGAGCCAAGGCCAGGGAGCAGACAAGCAGGCTAAACAGACTGACTGCTAGCTACACTGAGTCTTCACTCAGGTTCCACCATATTGAGACTGTGTCTGCTCCCTTGGATGAACAAAAATGTAGAAACACTCCATTTGTTTTAGTAACCTAATTAACATAAAATCAGGTCATATTGAAAGCACAGCCAGCACTTTGATCTGAAGCAAGGATTGTTAAAATGTTAGATTTTTTTTACATCTAAATCACTTATTGTTAATGAAACTGTTACATAATCAGGAGTTTAATGTACTGTGTTTAACAGAAATGTGGATTAAACCAAATGACTATGTTGCATTAAACAGTCTTAGTCCTACTGGATCAAGTAAAATACATCAGTTTTGTCTGACTGGCAGAGGAGGTGGTGTGGCAGTTATTTATAATGATAATACAGCATACAAACACCTAGAAATAATTTCAATGCTTTTGTAGTTCTTTTGCAGGTTATGAAATGATAGACCACCTCAGATGGGCTCAAAATTAGACCTCCAAAAGGTTTTTAGCAATTTTAAAATATGATTGGTACAAGGCAAAGTTGGGCGAGCTTTCCAAGATTCTCACTGCATATAAAAGAAATACTAATGTAAAAATGCATGTGTCTGCAATAATACAAGCTAGTGCTAATGTCAGTGCAGCTCAGTCTGCTCCTGCTTAGAGAAGTGAGTGTTGGTATTATCATAGGCCTGATTAATGGGAGTAAAATTGCTGTAAATATTAGTTTGATTCTTAAAGGTGCTGGAGAATACATTTATCCAGTATTTTAAAAAGTATCAAAAAAAAAATCCTCCACAACCAAATGCAGTTTTACACACCCATTTACAATACTTATGATTAGGCCCAAGCTGTATTCCTTTTTTGGTGGGGTTATTAATATGTTAAATCAGGCTCACACAGGTACAGCGATGGCCAGGGTTCCCAGATATTTTCTGACGCATCTCAATTGTCATTTAAATCTCATTCATCAGAAAGCAACCTGAACATTTGTCAAGTTCCAGCAAACTACCAATGACAAATGAGATTTATACAGTCCAAATGTAATTAGAAATTGCCCAAACTTTAACAGTCTGGCAACCTTGCAATAGCTCACTGCAAAATGTCTAAATAGCAAGTTAGCATGGATATCTCTCTAAGCAACTAAACTAGTTAGCTTCTGTGGTATGTTTTGTTGATGAATATATTGATAAATTAAAGATTTACTTGACGAAGGGACTGATAAAGATACATTTTGTATTATAGATTTATATGATAAGCCCCGACTCAGAGTTGAGGACACCATAAGCTACTTGCTAGACCACACCTACTCCCACCTCGACAAATTGACAAGCATTGTGAGGGTAATGTTCTTTGACTTCTCCAGTGCTTTCAACACCATCCCGCCAGTGTGTCTGGGTGAGAAGCTGATGACAATGACCGCGGAGGACCCCCTCGTGTCCTGGATTGTCAATTACCCAACCAGCAAGCCACAGTATATAACACTATGTTGAATAAGGTGGTCAGCAATACTGGGGCACCATAGGGGACAGTCCTCTCTCCCCTCCTGTTCACCCTCTACACCACAGACTTCAACTCTCAGACAGAATCCTGTCATCTTCAGAAGTACTCTGATGTGTCTGTGATAGCTGGACGTAAAGATGATGAGGCTGAGTATAGAGCGGTGATGGAAAACTTTGTTACATGGTGTGAGAGGAACCATCTGCAGCTCAATGTGACAAAGACTAAGGTGGGGTTTACATTAGACCATATCAGCGGATCATCAGATTAACGTTTTTAAAACGATTAGTGTGCACACAGCAACGCCAATACACGATTCGCGTGCACATAGCAACGCCAATACACGGATACGCTCGGCTCCGCAGGCATCCTGCGCTCCAAATCACTCCGCCCTGAACAGCGAGTGCCCTCTGGAGGGTGCGCACTCTGGCCCTGCGCAGCTCACAGAGCGCGCGAGTATAGCGCACGAGCAGTGATTTGGGACTGAGCCGCTGTGTGTGTGATCTCAGTGCATGTCGGGCATGCGCGTCACTTACCACTTGCAAGTGGAAGGATGGCAAGCCTAAAGACAATCATAACTACACAATGGGCAGTATTTGCATCAGTATTTGCAGTATTTTCATACTTTTATACTCTTTAATGAAAGGTGATAAACGGCGCGGACATCCGCCTTGTTTCAGCAGTCGCGTCACATGACCAACGCCAGCGAATCAGGAAGGTGGATGTCACAGTGACGTTGTCCAATGACGACGCCAGCTAGAGCTCAGCACAGCATATCCGCGTATCCTCAATGTTTACACAGCACCGGACCAGACACGATTTGGATTGAATACGTGGACCCTGGCGGATTCCCATTTCCCGGCGTTTTAATGTAAACGGACAGTGCATCCGCGAAGAAAACGAGACAGATACGGTCTAATGTAAACTTGGCCTAAGGCCCTGTCCACACAGCAACGGATTCAGGTGAATCTGATAAAATTGTTTATCGTTTCGGCCTGGCGTCCACACGGCACCGGCGTTTTGGGTGCCCCAAAATGAAATCTTTTGAGAATGGGTTCCAGAGTGGAAAGATCTGGCAACGGCGCCGTTGCGAAGTCGTCTGGATGAGTAGAACGGATTTGTTTATGATGACATCACAACCACATGACTGAGTGCTTCTCGCTGGGCATAGAAACATAGACGCCGCCTTCCGCGTAGACTCATACGTCATCCTCACCGCCATATTGGATGGGGCAAAGCGGAAAATAAAGATGCCTCATTCATGTGCTGCAGTTAACTGTACCAACAGGTTTACCGTCCAAACAAGATCACATGGGATTACCTTTCACAGGTGAGACTGGAAAAATACTTTTCATTGTATTTGGTCATGATAACGTAATTTTACGAACAGATTTTTCTGACTTTGTGGCTAATATGAAGTCTCGCGCATAATAGCCGCTCTGTGAAACCTGTCTCCAAACAATTTATAATTTATAAACAAATGTATAATTTATTTCATAGCCCACCCAACCAATTTCACCACCAGCTGTCAGATGGTGAGCAATCACATGGAGCAATCCCATTGTAATATGGTTTAATTGAATTTTTTTCCATATAGCACTGTATATTGCAAAAGTTGTTTTTGGAGACATTTTATAGCCTATCTGCATGGCATTTAATGAAAGTGATGCGGAGACGGCACGGCACGGCTTCAGCAGCATAAACACAGCACATTATTCTACACGATCCCCGCTGAGCTCCAAAACATGCCTTGATGTGTAGATATGGTTAGTAGCCTACGATAGTAGCAGCGGAATAAAAAAAAAAAAAAAACAAGTGGTCACACCTCCCACGGAATATTGACTGGTATTTCGCACACTATTTATAACCATCACATTAAAAGTTATGTGTGTTGTTTTGATGCCTGTTTGTTTCCCAAATATATACGTGCGTCTTTTAATGGGTGAATAAAAGGCATCGAGTTAAACATTATTGTAGAAAGGGGCTTTATGAAGTTCAGTCCATTTACTTGCATTGGTTTACGGGGAAGATTTGCCACATCCAATATGGCGGACACTCTGATGTATCCCAGCAACGGGGCCACCAGCTCAATGCGGCGTCTATGTTCATATGTCTATGACGCCGGGTAGAAGAAGGGGTTTATGCGCATGCGTCGTACTTCTTCAATTGTTCTGGTGTCTCCGATGGGACCGTCTTACAGCGCATGTAGAGGTGTGGCATGTGTATTGCATCGTTTTCAGCAAGCGTTGCGTTGCCATATGTACCTGATATTTTACTGATCCGTTGCCCATGTGGACGCGATATTTAAAAAAAAAAATCTTGTTGCTGTTGTCGTGTGGATGTAGCCTAAAAAGGAACAGGGCACCAGTGATCCCCCATTTCCAACCATGGGGTCAGTGTAGAGGACAACAAGTACCTGGGGGTACATACAGACAACAGACTGAATTGGACTAAAAATACAAAAGGCCATATATAAACAAGAGCCAAAGCAGTCTCTACTTTCTGAGAAGGCTGAGGTCCTTCATCTGCAAGATTATGCTCAAGATGTTTTATGAGTCTGTGCTCTCCTGTATGCTGTGGTGTGCTGGAGTAGCAGACCGAGGGCAGCGGATTCCAACAGACTCCATAAACTGACACGCAAGGCCAGGGATGTTGGGGGAATGGAGCTGGACTCTCTGGAGACAGACAGTGTCTGAGAGGAGGATGCTGGCTAAACTACATATTGTCCTGGACAATGTCTCCAACCCACTCTATAACATACTGGCCAAACAAAATAGTGAGTCTTTCAGTAAAAGACATTCCCCCCAAAATGCACCACAGGAGGTCATTCCTGCCCATGGCCCTCAAACTTTTCAACCTCTCCTTCAGAGGCTGAGATACTGAATAGAAAATTGACGATTCAATACTGCACCTGTGTAATAATTTCATTGTACTACATCCATCTACACTGTACTGAGGTTCAGTAATTACATAATGTAACCATTCAATCTCTCACTTAAATGTACAATGCTTGTGTAATAATGTTAGGTACCAGAACCATTATTTTCTACTTAGGTGCAATAATTGTAACAATAACAGTACAATAGCTTTCTTGAGTTCATCCACATGGTTATGTTTCCTTCCACACAACTTATGTGCAATAATATATGGTTTACATTTTACATAATTGTATATATTTTATACATTTTTATATATTTTATACATTTTATATATGTTTAATTTTGTAATATTCTTTCTCTACTTGAGTGTAAGCAGCTGTAGACGTACTTAATTTCCCCTCAGGATTATGAAAGTATTTCTGATCTGAAAACACAAGCTATTTCTATGATCTAGCTTCAACCATCAAAAAGTGGATAAAAATCACTACATGGCTACTTATAGTTTTCAATAAAGTTGGAACGATTTTAGAGGTCAATAAAGTTGGAACTGCATCTCTCTTCAGTGTCAAATCCCGAGTGAAGTCTGATTGATACTGTCCAAGGTTTTAAAAACTGTCCAGAGTGAAACGCATCACAAAAGAGCTAGCCAGCACTGGCAGCTCTGTGCAACACCCCGCCAGCCAGAAGGAGACAAAGGCGGTGCCGTGGAGAACAATAATTATTACAGTTTTGAAATTTTCATTAGTTTTGCAGTTTTTATTTATGTTTTCAGTTTAGTTAGCTTTATAAGGGTATAAGTAGTTTTATTTTTATTTTGAGGAACTGGCCTGAATTTCCCCAAAAGCATTGCAGCACAAAGATCATCGTTAAATGGTAGAATGAGCAGCACAATGAATGCTCTCTCTCTTAGTTAAGATGCTCTTAGCATTAAGAGGCTTTTGGGGAACCCACCCCTGACTAGTTTTAGGTTTTATTTACTATTAGTCTTCAGCTTAATTTTTCAGGTATTGCACAGTCATAGATATCCCATAATAACTAGATAGGAAACAAGTTGTTTAATTTTGGCTCAATTAGAAACATGTCAGTTAGCTAATTCTTGCAACAGGTATGCCACTGATGAAAACAGGTATCTTAACACTGAATTAATGCTTCACAATTTTGAAAATATGTGACAGAGAGATTCTGGTACATCGACCATTAGTATCCTCCACACCTTTTTTTTTTTTTTTATGTTCCCATCTCTAGTAGACCTGTGAATTGTGATAAGCTTGAATGCATTTAGTAAAAAACTTGTCAAAAAGCACAAAATGGCTGATAATGGAGTCTATTCAGTTCCTAACCATACTATTCTACATGTCAATGATACTTTGGAGATTCTGCTTACTGAAAGAGGCCAAAATGTTTACGTTGAGGCTACAAAGACATTCCATGATGCCCTGCAATATCCACCAGGTCTAACACCTGAAACGTTAAATGGGATGACATTTTTCCATTCATATTGATGGCAAGTTAAATTTTAGCGTGAATGGGGTAAGATGGCCTTTAAGTGTTATCAAATCCATACCCATTTTAATACCAACAAGGACTGTCCCTTGGGTGTATCCTTGTCAGCATCAACTGACCCAGATTCCAGCCCTTGTGTTGAGTATCTCACATGTAGTCAAACCTTTTGGAGAAGATTCCTAGGTGCTCTTTTTGCTAATTATAGTGTCATGGTTAGTCTTGATCAAATTTGTACATTGTCTGATGAAACTGAAAAATTGCCTGATGACACTGCGCAAATCCATAAACCTTATCCCCACTACAATGTAATCTCACCAGATGGTGTTACAAAATCAAGTTGCATTGGACTATATTCTTGCCCAACAAGGTGGTACCTGTCCTGTGGTGGGCCTTGAGTGCTGTAAAAATATTTTTAACCTTACTAATAATCTGACTCAATGCAATGCATCAAAGATCTAGATGAATTACATCATGTTGCACGAATCTATCAAGTTAGCAATGATTGGCTAGGTGGCTGACTAGGTTTCTGGTGGCAATATGGACATGACAGGCCTCAACGTTAACTTTTGACATCTTTTGCCCTGCAGGGCAAATGGCCTCAAAAAAAATTTTCCCTCTTGAATTTCCTTTTGCCCTAAAATTTTGCGGTATTTTGGCAAATTTTCAAGTACATGGTTCAAGGCAATACTGATATGTTTTCTAGGGGTATAATTGAATTATTTAGACAAAAGTACATGTTTTTTAAAAGGCTATTGACTTTTCTGTCAATGCATCCTGGTTACTAGGGCCTGGCTTGGGAGATGACTTTGGAGGAGGTTCATCTTGGGGTGGCTTGGATTTTGATTTCATATAACTGAATATTGACGCCAGTTTTGACATCTCAACACTGAAGAAAAAAAATGATTATGACGATGATGAAAATAATTTCCATCCATCAATCCACCCATTCCCTCCCCTCCCATCATCCCTCCATCCTCCCCTCCCTCCCTACCACCATCATCCCTCCCTCCAGCCATCATTCCTCCCTCCTCCATCCATCACCCCCGCAATCATCTTCACTTCACATGCATGACAGGCCAATGTCAAATGATAATTGGGATAAGATATATTTATCTATGGAATAATTCACTAGGTAAATGATGCATATTTACTGTAGAGGATGTGGTTTACTGTTTGAGCCACAAAAGCATGTCTTTCCATTCACTGAATGTACTTACCACTAGCTTTTTTACATATATATGTCGATGTCCTGAAGTCAACCCAGGAAAACGTAGAGGGCACCAGCGACCACTTGTAGTGATGAAAAGCACCAATGTGCACACGCGCCTGAAGTGAACCAGAATCGCCATTACAAATCAGGAAGAAAAAAACAAAAATGGTGATCACAGGGGAGGCGAGGATGCTGGTTAATACATCTTGTTTTTTGTAACGTACTTGCTAGAAAATCATTTTTGTGCTTAAAAAAGCCGACCATAGATGTGCCCGAATGGGCCTAACTCACTAAAATATTCCTGCCCGAGTGTCTTGGTCAGGCAAATCAGCCAATGCCTGGTGTTGAGGCTTGCATGAAATAGCATTGTGTTTCATGGGATTCTACGTCACCCTTCTGTTAATCCATATTATGATCTGTTGTTGCTCTCTGTGCTTTTCCAGGTGCGTGAGACAACTCAAGTGGCTGAGACACCTGCCGACTCCGACTACTGAATCTGATACCTTTATCTAATACATCTTCATTACCCGGTTTATAACTGTTCTCTTCTGCTTGGTACATGAATAAATGAGTAAAGCTTATCCTTATTTGGGGATACCGTATGTAGATGAGTATATGCCTGGCCAGCAGTTATAGCATGATGATTAGTTCACAAAGTTTAAAGGAACAGTCCACCGTATTTCCATAATGAAATATGCTCTTACCTGAATTGAGACGAGCTGCTCCGTACCCATCCGAGCTTTGCGCGACCTCCCAGTTAGTCAGACGCAGTCCGACGCGCTGTCACTCCTGTTAGCAATGTAGCTAGGCTCAGTATGGCCAATGGTATTTTTTGGGGCTGTAGTTAGATGTGACCAAACTCTTCCGCATTTTTCTTGTTTACATAGGTTTATATGACCAGTGATATGAAACAAGTTCAGTTAAAAAAATTGAAACGTAGCAATTTTCTATGCTATGGAAAGTCCGCACTATAATGACAGGCGTACTAACACCTTCTGCGCGCTTGGGCAGCGCATTGATATCTGAGCTCCGTATCAATGCGCTGCTGAAGCGCGCAGAAGGTGTTAGTACGCCTGTCATTATAGTGCGGACTTTCCATAGCATAGAAAATCGCTACGTTTCAATTTTTTTAACTGAACTTGTTTCATATCACTGGTCATATAAACCTATGTAAACAAGAAAAACGCGGAAGAGTTTGGTCACATCTAACTACAGCCCCAAAAAATACCATTGGCCATACTGAGCCTAGCTACATTGCTAACAGGAGTGACAGCGCGTCGGACTGCGTCTGACTAATTGGGAGGTCGCGCAAAGCTCGGATAGGTACGGAGCAGCTCGTCTCAATTCAGGTAAGAGCATATTTCATGATGGAAATACGGTGGACTGTTCCTTTAAGCTTGCTTTTGTGGATGTCTTCGGACATCCACAAGTGGGGAGATGATGTTTAATTTCTTCTATGATTAAAATGCATGATTCAATCATAAAAAGATCCATTCTGGTCCACAGCACCAGTCAAAAGTTTGGACACTTTCTTATTCAAATAATTTTTCTCTACTCTTCTTAATTAAAAGACATTTCATGTCTCAAAGTAATAATGTACTGTCATTTCTATTTACAACGTACTTAGTTGAGTGGTTCTTGACAGAATATAGATTACTACAGTTGTAGCTTCTGGCCTGCCCATGTGGCTTAGGTTCTAAGTCTGGCAGAACCTGCTTTTACTGATAGGACAAGGGGTGAAGGCGGGTCACTGGCACCTTAAAACCAGTTGCTTTCGGGTAGATGGGGCTCATCACCTCAGTTGATAGCCCATCTAGGAGAAGGAAAACCCTGATCTCAAACCTCCGCTGCCTTGCGGCCATACCCACTCATGAGAAAGGCTTCAGGAGTAAACCCAGAAGAAAAATCCAGAGTCAGAGGCAGGTAGGTCGATGTCGTTCACAACCTCGTCCTGGCAGCTCCTGTGATGACACTGGTGCCAGGATGTATCGGCGACTGCCCTTCCCCTGGATCACAGTGGTGGAGTGGAGGGGGGGGGGGGGGGGAGACCTGCTGCATGGGCAACAGCTTGTTCTCAATTTTTCATTGCCCAGGCTTGCGCCCTGGAGAAGACACTCCAGCATCGCTTTGCAGCACTGACAATATGGGGAGCAGCAGTTTACCGGTGATAAGCCTATGCACTCAATTGGTGTAGAATGAAGCGCCAGGGGTTGCTCTCAACAGTGGGAGGGATTCTAGGATCCCACTGGGCAGCTACCACCTGCTTCAAGCTGGGCAGTCCCCAGTCAGTTAGGTACTGCCTCGCCACGGTCCCCTTGCTCCACTGGGTGTGTAGGGCATAGGGAAAAACCCGATAGGTAGCTCAACAAGCTTACACCAGGCAGAACAAAAGAACAGAAAAAAAAAAAACATTCAGCCCTCAGGATGGGCACCTGAAATGTGAGGACCATGACTCCTGGAGTCACAGACGACCAGCAAAAAGTCAGTGATGCTCACAAGACTACAGTGATCAACAAACTGCACAGACTGCAGATGGATATCGTTGCCCTACAGAAAACAAGACTATCTTCATCTGGGAGCCTCCGAGAGAAGGACTTCACCTTCTTCTGGCAGGGAAAAGCATCAGATGAAACTACAGAACATGGCGTAGGCTTTGCCATCAGAAACAGCCTTGTTGGGTCGGTCATCCCATCAACAGAGGGAACAGAAAAAGACTGCTTAAGATCCAACTTCAAACATCAGTGGGTCTAGTTAGCCTTGTCAGTGTCTATGCGCCAACTCGAGCCTCCACCCAGGAAGCAAAGGACAAGTTCTACGATGAACTCAGCAAAGCCACTGATGACACCCCTTCCGATGAGCCACTGTTTGTCCTTGGGGATTTAAACACCAGAATTGGTAGTGATCACCACAGCTGGCTTTCCTGTCTGGGACAGTTTGGTACAGGAAAGATGAAGGAGAAAGGGCAGCAACTCCTTGAACTTTGCTGCCAACACAACCTCTGCATCACCAACACCTTCTTCAACACCAAGCCCCAGCACAAGTATCATGGAGGCACCCGAGGTCCAGACACTGGCATCAGCTCAACCTCATACTGACGAGATGTGACAGCCTATGAAACGCCAAGTTGACACTGAACACTCATGTCCACCAAGGTGAAGCTACAGCCATGGAGACTTCACTCCAAGAGGGTAGGCCATGCATTGACACCACCAAGACTCGCAACCCCACAAAAGTCAAAGAATTCATTCACATCCTAGAGTAAGCATTGCTTGGTCCCCCTGACGCAGACATCAGCAAGAGATAGGAACACCTGCAAGACACCATTTACAACACTGATGTCAAAATTTGGGAAGAAGACTACCAAGTCTGCCGACTGGTTCGAAGCACACTCTGTGGAGTTGCTATTTCTGATTGAGGAGAAGAGACATGTACTGGCATCATACAAGTCCATCCCCAGTAAAAAGAACTTGCAGTCACTCTGGACAGCTTGGAGTAAAATTCAGCAGGCTGCCAGGTGGTGTGCCAATGAATATTGGCTCCATCTTTGCTCAAAGAACCAGACAGCAGCTGACACTGGCAACATGAGAGGGATGTATGATGGGATCAAGCAGGCCATAAGCCCAACACAGAATAAAACAGCCCCATTCAGGTCATCCACAGGAGAGGTCATCAAGGACCAGACTCAACAGATGGAACGCTGGGTCGAACACTACTCAGAGCTGGATGCCAAAGAGACTGTTGTTACAGAAGGAACCCTCAATGGTGTTGATTCATTGCCTGTTATGGAGGAACTGGATGCTGAACCTATCCTTGAGGAATTCTGTGAAGCACTTGCGTCTGGCAAAGCACCAGGAAAAGATGGCATTCCTCCAGAAGTCCTCAAGTGTGTCAAAGGCACCCTCAGCAAAGAATTACATGATCTCCTCTGCCACTGCTGGTGAGAAGACACAGTGCCTCAAGAAATGAGGGATTCAAATATAGTAAACCTATAAAAGAACAAGGGAGACAGGAGCAATTGTAACAACTATCACAGGATTTTGCTTCTCAGCATTGTGGGGAAACTCTTTGCTAGAGTCATTCTGAAGAGGCTGCAGGTCCTTGTTGACAGAGTCTACCCAAAATCTCAGTGTAGACTCAGAGCTGATCGGTCCACCATCAAACATGGTGGTCTCAATCAGGCAACTACAAGAAAAGTGCACAGAACAGAAGAAACCCATGTCTGGCCTACATCGACCTGACCAAGGCATTTGATCTTGTGAGCAGAAAAGGCCTGTTTGACATCCTGGCCAAGATCGGCTGCCCTCCAACCCTGCTCAGCATTGTCAAGTCCTTCCACGAGGACACAAAGTGCACCATCATCTATGACAGTGCCACCTCTGAGCCATTTGACTTCCAAAGCGGAGTGAAGTAGGGTTGTGTGCGCTTGTGCTGATGCTGTTCGGCATCTCCTTTGCAGTCCTGCTCAAGCATGCTTTTGGAACAGCTACAGAAGGCATCTATCTCCATACAAGATCTGATGGAAATCTCTTCAATCTCTCCTGGCTCAGAGTGAACAACTTCCATATGTGCCGTTTGAGGCGCATCCTGGGAATCACCTGGAAAGAGAAGGTCACCAACAACGCATTACTGGAGAGGACCACCTCCATGTTCACCCTTCTCAAACAGAGGCACCTGCCCTGGTTGGGTCAAGTCCCTCGTATGGAGGATGGCCGGATCCCCAAAGACCTCCTGTTTAGTGAGCTGCATCTGGAAAAAGGCCAACAGGCCAGCTGCACTACAAGGACATCTGCAAGCATGACCTCAAGGCTGCTGTCATCAACACCAGTACCTGGCAGCCATTTGCCTCAGACAGAAGCACCTGGAAACAGGTGATGCACAAGGGCCTTTTCGACCATGAGACCACACTGAGGCACCAAGCAGACAACAAGAGGTCTCGCAGAAAGTCTTGTCTCCAAAATGGCAGTTCTGCCCCCACCTTTTGCTGTGCAAGATGTGGCAGGGCCTGCCACTCTCACATTGGACTTCATAGCCACAGCAGACACTGCTCAGAAACGGCCATCGGCACACATCCATGATCCCCCAGGATTGACGGCTGCCTAATAATAAATTGGTTGATGGTCTCAAACACATTAAGAAGGCAAGAAATTCCACTAATTAACTTTTGACAATGTACACCTGTTAATTGAAAAGCATTCCAAGTGACTACCTCATGAAGCCAGTTAAGATAATGCCAATATTATGCAAAACTGTCATCAAGGAAGATGGTGGACACTTTGAAGAATCTAAAATACAAAACATTTAAGGCTTTTTGCTTACCACATAATTCCATTTATGTTTCATATGTTATTTCATAGTTTTGATGAAAAAAAAACTATGAAATGTGTGTGTGTCAATTTTACTGGTACTGTAAGTCTGAACACTGTTATTCTCTAAATTGACAGTTTCAGATTTTTTTTATGCATTTTGTTCTGACTGTTCTGCTTTTCCTGCATTTTCTTCTAATATTAACCTTGGGTTACATCTTAAATTTCAAGATGGCAGTGCACAACAATGCAGTGGCTTCTACAGCTCCAGCTAATGGTGCTAAGTTTCTGTGTTAATGTCTCTCATAGAGACTGTAGTCTAGACTGTAGTTTAGTCAATCGCTCTCATAGTTACAGCCATAAAGCCCTTATGGTTTTGGGCTCAAAGAGCAACTTTGTAATATCGACATCATTAAGAGAGACGCTATGTTGCCTAGGACTACTATGCGAACAAAGGCTCAATACGGCATCAGGTGATTCAGCTACCCAGGTAAGGCGGCACCACAAGCAGTGTGAGAGGAACCAGAAGTGAGGCAAATGGGCAAGTGCCTGCTGGGGGCTAAAGACTAACCCTAGCCAACCAGCTCTCCCATCAGTACTACTGGCTAACGTTAACTCTCTTGACAAAGTAGACGACCTTAGACTCTGACTCACCTCCCAGTCTGAAATAAGGAACTGCTGTGTGTTCATCTTCATGGAACCGTGGTTGTAGAACAATGTCCCCGACACAGCTATCCAGCCATGGAGCCAACATTGTTCCATGCAAATAGGAACACTAAGAACTTTGGGGTAAGAGCCGCAGTGGCGGACTCTGTGTTTATATCAACAATGACTGGTGAGTTAATGCCTCAGCAGCTGCTACCCATTGCTCACCACAGCTAGAATTTTAGTGGTGAAATGCCAGCTGTTTAATCTACCACAGGAATTCACCACTATTACAGTAATAGCAGTGGATATCCTTCACAGTGCTAATGCTAACAAAGTGCTGCATGAGCTCCACAATGCCATCAGTGAGCAACAAATGACCCACCTTGATTGCTTTTTCACTGTTGTTGGCAACTTCAACCATGCCAACCTGAAAACTGTAGCACCAAAGTTTTACCAGCATGCCAACTTTGCCACAAAGAAAGACAACATGCTGGACTTATTTCACACCACCATCTGTGACTCACACAAGGTCATCCCCCACCCTTACATGGGACACTAGGACCACCTTTGTATCCTGCTTCTTCCACCATACAGGCCACTGGTGAGATGCTCCAAGCCAGTACAAAGGACCATCAGAGTCTGGCTGGAAGGAACCACTTCAGCCCTTTAGGACTCCTTTGAGAGCAAAAATATACAGACTCTGTGAGTGGATAACAATAATAACAATAACAACAACAACAACAATAACAATAATAATAATATGTATATAGCACCTCTCTCATACCCAAGGTCGCTTTACAATTATAATGAAAGGAAAAAAGCCCACCAAATGAAGGTCAGGATGTCATTCCAGTGGTGTAGCTGCCACAGTCCCACCAAAAGGCACACAAAAACAAGTCCCACACCATCTGCACAGCTGCTGCGATGCCGCTGGGCAACACTGCCTGGAACACCGCGCCATAGATTCACAAAGCAAGCAAAGAAGCACCGCCACACAGAGTGCTGGTATGTCCCACACCACCTGCACAGCCGCCATGACGCCACCAAGCAACATCGCTTGGAATACCGCACCAAGTACAAAAGCACTGCCACACAGAGCGCTGGACAACCCTGATGTTAAAAAGAGCAAATGAGCTCACTGCAGTCCATAGCAAGGAGCACAGGCATTACCCACGACGGACCAAGGCCTGGAAGGAACAGACGCCCAAAACAGGGTCTGGAGCTACACCACAACCAGCGGACAAAACACTCAAACAAAAGCAAACATCAAACTACATAAACACAAAAAAGAAAAACGAAAGGGAAAATAAAATAAAAACCTCCAGCGAGAAGCGGCAGCCAGAGTGCACACTGCATACTCTCAACCGGAAACCAAAAAATAAATAAAAAGCGCATCAAGGATGTCACTGCTGAAAGACCATAACCACATTCACCAACCAGAAGCCGTGGCTGACAGCTGAGGTACATGCCCTGCTCAAAGCAAGAGACACCGCCTTCATGTTGGGAGAGGAAGGGCCTCTCAAGTCAGCAAGGGCTCAGCTTTTCAAGGTAATTAGGAAAGCAAAATGCCAGTATGCACAGAAGATTAACAACCGCTTCTGTGATACTAAGGACCCCAGATGCATGTGGCAGGCCATCCAGGCTCTAACGGATTACAAAATCATACCACATGCCAGCAATAGTGACACTCACATCCATGTCATGATAAATTACTTCTATGCATGGTTTGAAGCTCTGGAACAACATGCAGGCATGCAAGTCCATGCCCACACCTAAGGAGCAGGTGCTCTGCCTGGTCCCAGCTGACGTGATGACAACGTGATCCAGAGTCAACCCAAGCAAAGCTGCAGGCCTGGACAACATACCAGGGAGAGTGCTCAGGAACTAAGCTGACAAGCTTCCAGATGTCCTCACAGACATCTTTAACATCTCCCTAAGCCAGGCTGTGGTTCCTGTGAGCTTCAAAAAGACCACCATCCTCCCAGTGCCAAAGAAGTCAACGGTGATGTGTCTCAATGATTACCAGCCAGTAGCACTGACTCCCATCATAATGAAGTGCTTCAAGCATCTGGTCAAGAGACATCTTCACTCCACTCTCCCCACTTCACTGGACCCCCTGCAATTTGCATACCACCCCGATTGTTTCACTGATGATGCTATCTCCTACACCCTGCACTCTGCTTTATCATCTGAACACAAAGGACACACTAGAACATTGTTCGTCAACTTCAGCTCAGCATTCAACACAATCATCCCCCAGCAGTTGATGAGGAAACTCTCTCTGCTAGGCCTTGACACCCCACTCTGTAAATGGATTCAAAACTTCCTGACAGAGACCACAGTCAGTGCGCATCAGCAGCAGAACATCAGGCACCATCACACTGAGCACGGGTGCCCCCTAGGCTGCGTGCTCAGCCCAATGCTGTTCACATGGCTCACCCATGACTGTACAGCCAAGTGGAAATCCAATCTCACTGTCAAGTTTGCTGATGACATGACAGTAGTGGGCCTCATCAGCAACAACAATGAAACACCAAACAGAGAGAATGTGGAACAACTGGTGAGATGATGTCACAACAACAATCTGTCTCTGAATGTAGACTAAAAAGATTGTTATTGATTTCCGGAGAGGGTCAGCTGACCATCCTCCCCTGCTCATCAGTGGCTCTGAGGTAGAAAGAAGCACCAAGTTTCTTGATGTGCACATTTCTGATGACCTCACCTGGTCCATCAACACCAACTCTGCTGTGAAGAGGGCACAACAATGTTTTCACTTCCTGCAGAGACTGAAGAGAGCCAGCTTTCCACCACCCATCTTCACCACCTTCTAAAGAGGAACTGTGGAGAACATCCTAGCCAGCTGCATCACTGCGTGGTTTGGGAATCGCAAAACACTGGAACACAAGACCCTACAACACAGTGAGGACAGCTGAGAGGCTTATTGGGGCCTCCCGCTCCTCTATCCAGGACATCTTCCAGGCACGCTGTGTTTACAGAGCCTCTGCCATTATGCATGACCCTTCCCCCCCAGTCTGATTGACCTTCTGCCATTCGGTAGGAGGTTCCACAGCATCAGGACCCACATAGCAAGGTTGTGCAACAGCTTCTTCCCCCACAGCGTCAGAGCCCTGAAAACTCTACTACTACCCAACACTTGCCACCCTCATCCCACACATAATAGGCAATGGGCATCCCAAGTGTCTGTGCACCATCCCTCAAAAAGGAACAATGGATGGTCAATACACAAACTGTACAAAGGACATTAAACACACAAACTGCACACAGTCACTTTAAACTGTGCACTGGCAATTTATTCTATACCTCTCTACCCATCACACCTGCAATCAAAAATTCATTTCCTGCTATGCAGCTCAGTTTGTTATGATGTGTCATGTTATTTGCTAGGTTGCCATATTTTAAGTCATGTTACATTAGGCTATGTTATAACATGCATGCTAGCTGAGTTATGTTAGGTTGTGTTATGCTGTGTTATGTCACATTATGTTAGGTCGTGTTATGTTTGCAAAGTTTTTTACCAGCTCTTGAGATACTTAATGTTTAGTGTTTTATGATATTTATTGTTTGCACTGTCTATGCACCTTGGTCTGTATGAAAAATGACATTTTGTTCTTCTGTATACTCTGTATGTGGAAGAATGACAAAGTTGAGTTATTATGGGTAGGCATGAACGTCTCTGTATATACTCCTGAGATGCCGGTGTGTTTCCGAAACCCAACCATCATTTAGATTTGAGCTGCTGTGAATTCACTTTCTCTTTGCATGCAATAAAGTCATCTTTCGTCTTAACCTGGATTAGGGTATCCTAGTTCTCGAGTTATCTTAGAATTATTCACAATAGGCCAATAAAGGTGGCGCTACAGCCAGGTCCTGCCTGTATAAGCTAGTTGAAATCCTGGAGACACACAGACTGGAAGTAAACAGGGTCTGATCCAGTTTGTCAGGCAACGGGCCAAGGCTCACATCAGCTGCATGAGGTATGGTATGCATTTACTTGTGTCTTCCTCTAATACCTTTCTCTTCTTAGTCTGGCCTTTTCTTCTCCTCCTTTTTTGCTGTACATCTTGATTAAAGGTTAACATGTCTTTCTTGACTAACAGCAAACCTGTACATTTGTCATGTAACCAGCCTGGAATCAGTGGACAAGTTAGGAATTCTGAAGGGCTGCCCTCATTGTCTCCTGTACAGGGAAACGTGTTTTTGTGTATGAGAGTATGCGGCTCAGAGTACAGCTGCCTACAGCCTACACTGTAACAAGTAGTACCAAGTTATTAAGCCTTAAATTTATTGAATCCTCAAACTGTGGCCTACCAGAAATTCTCCTGGATAATCTGATGTGCCACTCCAGCATTGCACACCTGAACTATCTGATCCGAAAGAGCGATCATCTTGTCAACTGATGTAGGCTACCACTGATGCACAAGTGTGATTGGGGTACACAGGCACGGAAAGAGGGGCAGCATTATACTTAAAACATCCTCCCATGCACCTGCATAGGTGTGGAATTGGGAATATTTAGCTCAAGCTGAACACAAACATCCTCATGGATACTTGGAAAAGAACCTTCAGCCTATAGATAAAGCAGCTCATCCCCTCCCCCACATGCCCAAAACGTTTCTGCATCTGCATGATCCACGTGAGTCAGACTTTCAGGCCAGAAGTTGTATAATTCTGGATTAATCGAGATCCCTGCTTAATGAGCAAGCCAGATGCAACAATGGCAAGGAAAAACTCCCTGGGACATCATGAGGAAGAAACTTTGTATAGGTGCAACTGCATTATTAAATCAGTTTCATACAATCAGTCTCATAAAATATCAGTTCATTAATTTTACTAATCAATATTTCTATTAATTATTAAATTAATGAATGAATTACTCGAGTGATACATTAGATCAGTGAAGGCAATGTTAATTCTTCGATGGCAGAGGATAGCTTCAAGTAATACTGCAGCAAAACAGACAAGAGTTTCTTATAAATATTTAATTTATTAAAATGACAATGAAGTGAGGATAATACTGATCAGGTACATTCAATAATACTAACAGTAGTTTAACAATTGTAGAGTAAATTTTAGTGTCATACTGTTTTGTAATTTTACTTCTCACCGAGTGTTGCCTCTTCAAGGACTAACGACTTAGAACATTATGTACTGAAAGATGTTCATCTCATCATGCTCGTTACATGCATAGCAGACATGCGTAGCAGATGTGCGTGCAAGCCAGCAATTAGAGAAGAACCAATCAGCTTGAGACCTGATCACGCTCCTGGAGCATGATCAGGGCATGTATGCAACAGATGTCTCCCTTTTATCTAGTAAAGAGTATATACAGATTTGAGAACAAAGAAGCGGTGTGAGTGGTGTGCTGAACCCTCATCACTACATGTCCATTTCTGCAATAAACCTTCTTTGACTTGCAAAAGGATGAGACTGGTGTTGGTGTTTGTCATTTTTCCATAACAAATCTTGGTGTCCCTGGGTGGGCTGCATGACTTCTGCAGTCTTCTGGGTGGCAAGCGGACTGGAGGATGCTCGTGGAGAAACAAACTTTCACCCTTAACCTCATATTCTTCAGAGAGGAGGCGGTGTGCCCTTTGCCGCCCAGAGACGGGAAACACTGCAGTCCACTATTAAATAGGTAAGAACCACTAATTCTGTTTGACCTTATTTAAAGTTTACAAAATTAAAGGAGTACTGAAATCACTGATCAGTGAAGTTTAATGTCTGTGTCATAGCAAAGATGTATCCGTGAGAAGTCAATGATCTAAAAGCTGGGTTTTCTAAGATAAGAAGTTCTGGGAACGTCGACCTCAGCGACAGCCGAGGATCAAGTTTCCCTTAGTTCTTGAGAAAACTAAGGATTTATACTGACGGGTATATCTTATGGAACTATGGCAAGCTGGTTAAACTAATGAAAGAGGTAGTTTGGCTGTACTGGGTAATGGCGTAACTTGTAACAGGTAGTTGCCAGTAAAAGACAGATCTGCCATTGACTCTCAGTCGTTGAACATTGTCCATGACGCGTTAAATTGTTCCTACATAGATAAGAACACCAAGCTCATCCTTTATGCACCAGTGTGCTCCCCTTTGTCTACTCTGATGTCTCTTGCTTCGCTTTCTTCTCTCACACAGCTGCAAGGCGCTCTGTGTGCGCGCGCAAGTCTGTGCACACGCACAAGCTGTGCCGCGAGAGAGATGTCCGGTGTGCGCACGCATCTGTGTGTGTGCGATTTGCACAGTGAGTGAGAGATTTCCAGTGTGTGTGTGTGTATTTCTATTTTCCTTGCTAATGCGGCATGGCTGGTGCAAGTATTATATACATTGAATGCAAGTTTTATTTCATTATTCTACGCATACAGTTGTAATAAGATTTTCCCTCTGTAACAAGGACTCAAGTAATTTGAAGTAAAATGGGTTTGTGCCATAACAAAGGCACCGAAGATACAATACAGCACATGATAAGGTGCTCTGGTTATTCATATGATAGTCCTAACATAACGTTCATGAGAGTTAATTATGGGGAAGACTCTAGCACAGATTGATATCTGGGTAAAAGAATGCGGGTTTCCCAAAAAGGGAAGTTTTAGTATGAGGCAGTTGGAAGGCTTAAAAAAGGCTTTAGATAAGAAAGAGAAGGATGAATTAGACAAAAAAAAAAGCATTTTTAGCGAACTGGAAAGCGTTTGGAGAGTGGCAGAGTGAGGCACATAAGAGACAAAAACAACAGGCAGGGCCCTCATCTGTTTCTCAGGTGTTCTAAGTTGACCACCACAGCCAGATGAGAATGACCCAACACTTCCTGTTACAACACCACCAGTAGAGGAGGGAGGAGCCCCAGTCCTCACGCCGCCTACACCCAGGGCACCTCCCCCACAGGCTCTGGTGAAGCGCACACTCTACCCAGACCTGGCAGAGGTCACAGGTCCACCACCCAGATATGAGGACCACTCCACGACACCTCGTCAGAGTGAGCCATCGCCACTGACGACAAGGAAACAGAGAAAAGCTAAAGAGCACACAGCAGGCTCACATCCAGAGGATGATGGCAACAAGGCATTGAACATGCCGATGGTGGAAGTGGCAGGGACAGATGGGCCTATGCTGGTTCACTGCCCATGGACTCTGGCAAATATCAAGAAAAGCATGACACACCTCCCTAACATGCGTGAAGTGGGAGGAAGTAAGTTTGGGGAAGAGCTGTTGATCTTTTGCACGACTCTGGCCATGTTCCATTATACAGGAACATACACCCCAGCCTAATGGCACAGACCACATTAGACTGTTACATGACCTCCAAACACAGGAAGGTGATGAAAATTTATCTTTCCTTAAATATGCACCCTTCCCATTTACTCAGCTTCTGTGCATGCCATTGACAATACAGGGAAAGAAGTTTAATTTCCTGTTAGATTCAGGAGCTACTCATTCAGTCATTAAACAGGGAGAATTGCATTTACCATTTGAACTAAGTTCTCGATCAATTTACACAATTGGGGCAACAGGCCATTCAGTCGTAGAAAGGTTCTCAAAACCTGTCATGTCAGGATGAAGATGGACAGGAGGTGGAGCACTCATTCCTGATCTCCTCTTCCTGCCCAGTTAATTTACTAGGGCAAGATTTAATGTGCAAGTTTGGCTTGGTTCGGTTCTTACATCATCCCCAGAGGGAATTACAGTAACAAATACAACTTTGATGTGTGTTTTACATGAACAAAAGCTCCCTGTTTATGTATACCAGTGGAAGCTCTGTCCAGACACTTTAACTAATTTAACTCTGTACCTCGTACAACAAAGCGCATGCCGTTGACTATATGGAGCATACAGACCTTCACTGCACGGCCCACATACATGATGGAAAGGATGCTGCATATGAGAGAGTATGGTTTAAAGGCACCTGTGAGCAAGAATGTATTCGCCTTAGATATTTACACTGGTCAAAAGAATATTGTGCATGTTCTGTTGAATTACAGCGCTGCACAGACATTTGTGCCTGGATTCAATCGGAGGGCATAACCAAATTCCCTAAGTGCTGCCAAAAGGAGCTATTTGATGTTCCATCGTCCATGTCCCATGTTTCTTTAGCCAAACCAAAGGCGGTCCCATGGAAGGAGGTGGGACGTTGGCTTCGAGGGTATGAGTAAGAAAGTCTCTGATTGGGTTAGTACAACGGATCCTTCTGTATTTTATAATCCAGAAAAGGATGGTTTTAAACAATCTCTCTCTATGCTAGTACATGTACAGCACAGCGTAGAGCTCTCCACGAGCTCAGTGGGGGCTTTTGCAAGCATTCCAGGAGATGTCTCCCCAGCCCAAGTCCATCCTAGGCTGGTAGAGATTCCACCAGAGCTCTGGGCCACAGATAAACACGATGTGGGTTTAATGAAGCATGCTGAACCAGTTGTGATAAATCCCAAGTCAGATTTTAGACCTAGACAGACACAATACTGACTAAAGCCAGAGGCCATAGAAGGCGTTAGACCTGTCTGAGTCTCTGTTGCCGGCAGGAGTAATTGTCCCTTGCCCAGACTCACCAGTGCACACTCCTAGATTTCCTGTAAAGAAAGCCAGAAAACCTCCCCAACCTGATGAGATCTGGTAGGGTACAAGACTGACAAGCAGTGAATGCCGCCATCAGACAGCGTGCAGCAGATGTTCCGAACCCCTACACCATTCTAGGTC
The DNA here is from genome assembly GCF_027579695.1 of Neoarius graeffei. Classification (NCBI taxonomy): domain Eukaryota; kingdom Metazoa; phylum Chordata; class Actinopteri; order Siluriformes; family Ariidae; genus Neoarius; species Neoarius graeffei. Next base: position 35,916,436 of record NC_083576.1, on the reverse strand, counting down.
AAGTGCCACCTGATAGTAGGTGGTTTTCAGTAGTGGGCCTAGCGAACGCATTCTTCAGCATTCCAGTACGCAAAGACAGTCAATACCTGCATTTACATTTGATGGCGAGCCTTACACCTTCACACATCTGTGCAGGTGTAAGGTATTGTGAGTCACCCACCATTTACAACCAAATGCTCAAACAGAGACTGGACTCACTGGTGCTCACTCCAGGCTCTGCCCTACTCCAATATGTTGACAATTTGATGGTTTGTGCACCATCTAGAGACAAATGTGAGAACGACACCATAGCACTGCTTCAACACCTCGCCAAGGAATGTCATAAAGCAAGTTTGTCCAAATTGCAGTTTGTTAAACAAGAGGTTCACTTCTTAGGCCATGACATCTCAGCTGAAGGTAAGAAACTGTCCATGGACAGAGTCTCAGCAATCCAGAAAATCCCCAAACCTGTAATGAGAAAATAAGTACTTTAATTTTTGGGTATGTGCTCTTATTGTAGAACATTTATTCCTAATGACTCATTGTTGGAAATACCCATTAGAGACATAGTTTACACTACCAATGCAGCTGCTAACACACCCGTGACATAGACCCCGGAAGCAGAAAAGACCTTCCAGTATTTGAAACAAGCATTGCAAACCACTCCAACATTAGGTCTGCCAGACCCACTCAAATCTTTTGTTCAAAGTGTTGATGAAAAGAATGGCTGTATGACCTCTGTTCTTTTGCAGAAACAGAGACAGACTTAGGCCAGTAGCCTACTTCTCTGGGAAACTGGATCCTGTGGCAGCAGGTCTTCCCCTCTGCCTCAGAGCTGTAGCAGCAGCTGAAAAGGTTGTAGCAGCCTCCCGAGACCTGGTAGGGTACTCTAAATTGACCCTTTTGGTCCCACATGCAGTCTCCATGCTTCTGCTAGAACAGAAAACTTCACACTTGTCAACACAACGATGGCTAAGATATAACACGGTCCTGCTTGACATGCCGAACATAACAGTAAAATGTTGTATTGTCCTTAACCCCGCTACTTTGCTCCCTACAGAGGAGGACGATGAACTACATGACTGCATGGCACTTACTAACTGATTATGTTCCCCTAGGTTGGACCTCAAGGATGAGCCACTCACGAATCCAGACATGATTCTGTATGTGGATGGGTCAGCATCACGACACCCAGAAACAGATAAAAATCAAATGGGCTATGCTGTAGTTTCAGACAAAGAATTAATCACAGTGGGAGCATTACCTAGTCACTTGTCAGCTCAAGCAGCAGAGCTATGTGTCTTGACAGAAGCATGTAATCATGCAACAGGTAAATCAGCCACGATCTACACAGACAGCAGATATGCCTTTGGTGTAATACATGACTTTGGCACAATCTCGAAACATAAAAACTTCCTGACCAGCTCAGGCACACAAATAGCCCACCACAAGCTTGTTTCTGGTCTGCTGGATGCTGTCCTACTCCCATCTGCTCTTGCTATATGCAAGCATTATGCACATACTAACAAATCTGATCCAGTCTCTCTAGGTAACGCACGAGCTGACACAGCGGCAAAACAGGCAGCCACAAGGACCCAAACTTCATTAATGCTTTCAACTAACCCTTCTACACCTCCCTTACAGGTTTCTGACCTCCAGCAGTGGGCCACAGCAGAGGAAAAGGCTGCGTGGCGGAAAGAAGGGTGTAGTATTAAAGATGGGGTCTGGGCAAGCCCAGACGGTTGACCTTGTCTCCCCAAATGCATGTTTCCATATTACACTAAGTTGACACACAGGAAGAACCATATGTCAAAAGGGGGAATGACAGCAGCAGGAACAAAGTATTGGTTCACTTAAGGATTCTCTAATTACTCTCAAATTTTTTTTGTCAAAAACGGCTTGTGTGCGTGCAACACAATATAGAATGAGGGCTAAAACTAGAGCAGGCCGCACACCCAACCCCAAATAGCCCCTTTGATCATCTACAAATGGACTTCATTGAACTCTCACCTAGTGAGGGGAAACGGTATTTCTTGGTGATGGCTGATATGTTCTCCAAGTGGATAGAAGTTTTCCCTACAGAAAAACAGGACTCAGACGTGGTGGCCAAGGCCCTCCTACGAGATATCATTCCCCGATGGGGCATTCCAAGGAAGATTTCCAGTGATAATGGCATGCCATTTATAAGCCAGGTGTTAAAACAATTGGGTAACTATCTGGGAATAGACTTAAGACAACATTGTGCATACCACCCTGCTAGTGGAGGAGCAGTAGAAAGGGAGAATGGGACATTGAAGAATAAACTGAGCAAATGCTGGGCTGAAACAGGACTAGGGTGGACAAAGATCCTACCCATAGTATTAATGCAGATGAGAAAGACCAAAGCATGGTTTGAGCCCCTTTGAGATATTGTTTGGAAGGCCCCCAAACACAGGGATAGGTCCCATTACACCAGGATGCCCTGATGTGATGATGTGATGTTGAATTACTGTGCAACCCTCTCTTCTGCTCTGAATAATATTCACAAACAGGTGAGGGCAGCCTTACCAGTTCTGGTGCTAGGACCACTGCATGACCTGAAACCTGGTGACTGGGTGGTGATAAAAGACTTCAGAAGGATGAAGTGAAACAAGACCAGGTGGATGGGACCATCCCAAGTGCTGCTCACCACACAGTCAGCTGTAAAGGTAGACAACAGAGCCATGTGGGTACACGCCAGCCACTGAAGAAGAGTACCTGAACCAATGGACAAGCAGCACAAGGGGGGCCTGGTACAGGAAGGAGATTAAGACAGCATTCAAGAAGCCCTCAGGGGGCCTCGTCGCACCGTGAGTGGACACACTGCTATCAAGAGGCCCTTAGGGGGACCAACGAACACAAGCAATGACACACACACACAGCCATATGACAGACTGTGCATTCCAACACATTCTTTATTCTGTACCTAATTGTGTACCTCACACATGGTATAAGTGGTATTTGGTAGCTTGTCCAGTGACAGATTAATACATGTATTACAGGAGCAGTGTCTGGCACCACAGTTACTCCAGGTGGCAGACTTCTCAGCTGGAAAGATAAGATAGAAAGAGATCAAACTGTTAACTGGGTTCATGACATATTGACTGATAATACCAATCACATGGTGGTAGCTGAAAGAATACATTCTGACTACACATACACTTGTGTATGATACCTAGCTGATTTAGGTGACGGGACTAAGTGCCTTAGGTGTAGAGACTTCTATAGAAAACACCCAACACCACGTAGTTCGTTGACTACCTACTGCCATAGGCAGGACAGTGACTAACAGGTGGACCCCACATGCCTTGATATTGGCTGCCAGTTAAACCCTTATGTGTAGCTTTTGGACATACAAATCACTGCAGTCTGAGCAACTCCTCTTAGTTGACAAGCGTGCATCTTCAGGTGACTATGACCCATTCAACAACCAACCTGACTTGTATCCCAAACCAGATTGGGTTCCAGACCCCCCCAAGGACCATGATGATGAGGAGGAGGATCCTCTGACCACAGTCGCAAAACTCCTGTAGAAGAAAGGATGTTTCCATCTACTCACTATGCTTGCTCAATACCTTAGAGTGCTTTTCACTGGGAAAAACAGCCCTAGCATTGTTTCCTCATGACATGCCTCATGAAAGGCCTGGTTGAATCATCTTGAATTCCAGGCAACGATGTATTTGTCGTCATGAACTACCGCTATCTCATTTTGTCGGACAGTATTACAGATTTAATATTATCATTCACATGATAAAAGGGGGAATTGTAGAGTAAATTTTAGTGTCATACTGTTTTGTAATTTTCCTTTTCACTGAGTGTTGCCTCTTCAAGGACTAACAACTTAGAACATTCTGTACCTAAACACGTTCATCTTATGCTCGTTACGTGCATAGCAGATGTGCGTGCAAGCCAGCAATTAGAGAAGAACCAATCAGCCTGAGACCTGATCACACTCCTGGAGCATGATCATGGCATGTATGCAACAGATGTCTCTCTTTTATCTAGTCAAGAGTATATATAGATTTGAGAACAAAGAGGCGGTGTGAGTGGTGTGCTGAACCCTCATCACTACGTGTCCATTTCTGAAATAAACCTTCTCTGACTTGCAAAAGGACGAGACTGATGTTGGTGTTGTCATTTTTCCACAACACAATCAAGGCACAAAATGGTGATATGAAGTAGTAATGTGTGTGTTTTTGCAGGCTAATGGTTCACAAAGGGTTGTATGCTAAGTGAGATAGGGAGGTGACAAGAGTGTTTTGAGTGAAGCGTACACAAAAGGTGGGGGAGGGGACCATAGGTGCTCTGTTAGCCCATGTTTACATTAGACCGTATCAGCGGATCATCAGATTAACATTTTTAAAACGATTAGTGTGCACACAGCAACACCAATACACGATTTGCGTGCACACAGCAATACCAATACATGGATACGCTCGGCTCCGCAGGCATCCTGCGCTCCAAATCACTCCGCCCTGAACAGCGAGTGCCCTCTGGAGGGTGCGCACTCTGGCCTTGCGCAGCTCACAGAGCACGCGAGTGAAGTGAACAAGCTGTGATTCGGGACTGAGCCGCTGTGTGTGTGATCCCAGCGCACATCACTTACCACTTGCAAGTGGAAGGATGGCAAGCCTAAAGACAATCATAACTACACAATGGGCAGTATTTGCATTAGTATTTGCAGTATTTTCATACTTTTATACTCTTTAATGAAAGGTGATACAAGGCGGAAGTCCATGCCGTTTTTCAGCAGTTGCGTCACATGACCAACGCCAGCGAATCAGGAAGGTGGATGTCACAGTGACGTTGTCCAATGAGACGCCAGCTAGAGCTCAGCACAGCGTATCCGCGTATTCTGAATGTTTACACAGCACCGGAGCTGACACGATCTGGATTGAATACGTGGACGCTGGCGGATTCCCGTTTCCCGGCGTTTCCAGGCGGTTTAATGTAAACGGACAGTGCATCCGCGAAGAAAACGAGACAGATACGGTCTAATGTAAATGTAGCCTTAGACTGATTAGAACAAAGTATTCTAACAAAAGGCACATAAATGATCACTGGCCTGTACAGGGATTGAACCCACACTGCTGGTGTTATTAACACCATGTTCTAACCAGTTGAGCTAACCAGCCCTTTATTTGCTCAAGTCTGAATGCTGAGTTGTGTATAATGGTGCGTGGTAAGAAACCGTTAGAGAAGTAAAGAGAGATTGGGCATGCAAAATTTATCTACCAGAGTAAAACTGAGAAATACAATAATATATGATCAGACCAAAAGCTGTGTGATTCTTGTGCGCACACTTGAAACAACCTTAGGTTTAAACAGCACTTTTCACAAACTAATCAAACTAAGACTAACGTTGCCCAAATGTCAGCCTTACTTGGGACCGCTCTTGTGTGACAGCTGAAGGAGTTTGTTGATGATCCTTCATTTCTGTGTATTCTTCTCAAGAGTGTGGAGCACAACTTCAATTCAGTTTAATGCAGATCTGCTACGTTGCAAAATCTTTCCCAGGCGGGATCTCATGATCCAGAAGGTCCTTAGTCAAACGTTCATTGGCTGAAGACATGGAGGGAACCGCTCGCCTCTAATCTTTCTAATTTGCATTATTACAGTGTAGTAATAATGATAACCGGTTTCAAACACAACGAAAGCAAAACAACACGACTGAGGTACT